>NC_081406.1:451042154-451319654 GCF_030272615.1 Cryptomeria japonica
CCATTTCACCTCTCAAGGCCTGATTCTGAGCCCTAACTACTATTCTCTCTACCATCTGCTTCTTTACCAAGACAACCAACTCAACATTGGTCATCCTTGATGGGATTTCTTAGGATCCCTCTTCCTCCAATATCTTGTCCTCTTCTTCTATCCAAAGAACACTCCTAGGCTCTGATAACACTTGATGCAGAGGCCTCCTTACACCTAATGACAAGTCCAAAAGGTTAGATTCTGACCCTTCAAATGTCAAAAACAACACTACAAGGAAGGACTCCACATCTTAAGGTTTAGAACCACTCTCTACTTCTCAAGCCTAACACCTACTCAAGATGAGTAAAAGACTTTAACTTCTCTAACATACCTCACCAGTGACTCCTGCTCTTAGGAGATTTGTAATTGGTCCATTAATGACATCTAAGAACTATTTCAAGCATTGGTTTTGGACTTAGGCATCAATTCCTTATACCTCCTTTGAAAACCTACCCCTTAGGCTAGTAGCCCTCCTAGACCGGTGTTTCAGCTTTAAATCCAAAATATTCCACACACTTTGATAGAATACTCACCATTCCAAATACCCTTTATATATTTACACTCATCCCCAAAATGGTTTGGTAAGATCTGCACTCTAAAGGTCTGAAGCCTTAGAAGCCTAGAGACCTAATTAGGGCGATTAGGTCTAATTTATGAAGCAACCCCCTTTATCGGTATCAAAATTGCAAAAAAAAATTTATGAGCATGTGGAGGATGGTGAATAACTTATAATTCCAGGGTTACATGCCTAGAATCCACTGCTATCATATTTTAGGATGACTGTCCTAATTTTGCTTAAGGTAGTCAAATGGAGATGCCTACCTAGATTCACTTCAAGCACCTCACAACCAAGTCTTCCCTACAAAAACCCATGAAAACCTTAATGTACACTGACCAATATTTCATTCCAGCAAAGGAAATAAATTCTAGAGGTAGGAGATGCAAGATATGGCCATTATTTGGTGAAACCCTTGTCAAACCCTAGTTTCCTGGGTTACAGTCTTAAAAATAAGGGTTTCTCACTACAAAAAAACAATCAAAGCCTCAGACCACCACCAAAACAAAGCTAGTTATTTTCTCCATCTACTCCATGAATGGTGTTGTCAGATTCAAGCCGGTCAAGGATGTACAATCTCTGCAAACTTAGAATTTTTGGGAAAACTTCAATATTTCAGTGTTTTATTGCTTCATCACTTCAAACCACAACAACAAAAACCTTGGGAATCATGTCCATAATGTTTATACAACTCTCCAATGGTTTGCAACTAAATTTGGAGGAGGTTGGAGCCATTGAAAGGCTTCCCCCAATCGCATTTTGAAAAGTTGCACTTTTGTACTCAAAAGTTGCAATTTTGCACAAAATGTTGTCAAACTCTCTAAGGTTGGGATCCACACACTTGGATCAAACAAACACTCTTGAAACATCCTAAAAACCTATCAAACACAAAACCAAACATTCTACTACCCCTATTTACCACATTGTCCCAATTGGCTTATCAAATTGCCTAATTAGTGGCATGGTTTTACATGGTGGGGTCATTATTAAATACATGAAAAAACATGAACAAAAGACTTGAAAAATGATCCTAAGATCCTAATCTTCATCATCAGATGCATGATTAGCTTTTTGATGAGGTGCTCTTGCACCATTTTTTATCTTGAGCATAAACAATCTTGATAGTGTACCCCTGCCATTGTGTTGCACGATTTTGTCGACCATCTTTCAGCTAGTTCAATCAACTACTTATCAAACTTAATCAGCCTAAGTTACTTAGATCATGTCTTATACAGGATAGATCGTTCCTAAAACTAGACTAAGTCTTAGTCACTTCTCTCAAATCACTACGTTAAATGAACAACTAGCTTCAATTTGATCTTGACATCTGCATCACTTCTAGCTCTCGGTCACATCAGTTATAAATGCCTATTCAAACCAGAAGTTCTCCTAAGAAAGATACCAAAGGTAAAGGATAGTCCTTTTCATTATAGACTAATCCATTCTTTATAGAAGACCTCATCTTTGACAAACCTTCACCGTCAAATATTGCAAGTTTTTATCAACCCTTATCTCCCACCATGTCTGGAGAAAGGCAAGAAAGAGAAGCTGCTAAACACGATACTTATGACAATATTAGTACCCATGCTAATGTTAGTGATTCCTCATCTAGCAATTCTAAAGCTTCCAAACCTACATAAGTTGTTATAAATAGCTATCAAAATGATAAAGATTTCCGAAAAATGATGAAAATTATCATGGCTAGAGAAAAAAAAGAGCATTTTCTAGAGCTAGCGAAACAAGGCACTAAACTTCCCACTGATTATAACATTGAAACCCTTATAACAAAACAGGAAGAGACACCACTAGCATTGGAAAACAAACAATTCCAAGTGTTATAGACTGAAATCAAAGAAATGAAAAACAAGGATAAATCATCTACACAATATTCTTTGGCACAATATGCCCATTCCCATTTGACAAAAACCTTCACATGCCTCCATTTCCTTTAAGAGTGGAAATTCCTAAGTTTGACAAATATGATGGTAACACAAATCCTCAAGACCATGCCAAAGAATTTTGTGCTTTATGCATGGAGTTCATACATGAACAGACATATCTCATGTGCCTTTTCCCGAGGAGTTTAGGAGGACAAGTTGTGGAATGGTTTTCAAGCCTACCTATGGGAATTAATTCTTTTAAGGAATTAGTCAAAAAAAATTCTCCAACAGTACTCCTATAACATTCATCATCCAGTCATTATGATCGAGCTTTGCAATACCAAATAGAAAATAGGAGAGCTTTTTATCACTTTTCTTCAACGTTGGAGAAAGATGTTCTCTAGATATTCACGACCTATTCAATAATCTAATCCCTGAACTGAAATACAATATCCAAATGCAAGTATACCTTTCATTCAACAAAATGGTAGATAGTTCCCTCAAAATGGAAGATGTTCTTATAAGGAAAGGAGATATATCACTTTGGAAAGAAACACAGCAAGGCCCTAGTTCCAAAGAAAAGAACAAATATTGGAAGTATGGAAAAGATAACAATAGAAATGTTGTTAATGTTGGAGTGGTGGATACTATTAAACCAAAATCAAAACCCATAATATTTAATTTGGCTAATGGCACACAAGCCCTCAAAGCAACTAAAATTTCTATGGAAAACCTTCCTAAGAAATCAAAAGAGTGGTTTAAAGAGAAGCCTAGGATTTCAAAGCCTAAATGAGATTTAACTCCTTTGGAAGAATCGTATGAATCAGCTCCTAAGACTTTATTGGCAAATGATCTGATCACATTGCCTGACAACTCTAGACCATATGATCCATAAGTTAAACCCAAATGGTGGAGGGAAAACCAGTATGTGAATATCATCGAAACAAGGGTCGTACAACAAACAAATGCATGAAAATCAAACATGAGATTCAAGACCTCATCGATGCTAGCAAAATTGTTGTTGGAAATCACACCACTAATGTTGATCACAAAGCCTTCAAAGATCCTTTACCTGCTTATGAAGGTGATTCCTCAAAATGCAAGGGAGGTGCCAATGTCAATTACACCTATACCAACAATTAAAATGTGATCAACATGATTGAATCTTCCCAATCTGAGTATTGCAACGTGATCATAGTCAAAGATAAACAAAATAAAACACAAACTGCAAATGTTGTAACCCGTGCTCAAAAGAAGGTTACTCTCAAAGGAGCTAGTTCCTCAACTCCTGATCAAACAACTTCAAACCTACTGACTTCTTCAAACAGACAACCAGATATGATCATGGCTAAATCTAAGCAGCTGGCTTCATCATCCTCTCTTGGTTACAGCATTGTCGAACAATTAAAATGAACTACCACTCAAATCTCTATTTTTGAATTGCTTAAGATGTCTTTTATTCATAGAGAGATCCTAGACAAATCTTTGCTCACTACTAATGTCCCTAAATATTTAGATGTAGATCGATTTCAATCTATAGTGGGTCACCTAAATTTACCTTATTACCTCACCTTCTCTGAAGAAGATGACAATGTTATTATTTACTAAGTTGTCATTAGTTTTATGTCCAAAGTCATCCTATATACTCTAGTCGGTTAATATTGCCGAAATATTCAGTCGGTAAGCACTAAAGTAGTCGGTTACAGAAGAAAGGAGTCATAGAGTTAAGTATACACCGAGCTGTCTACCGAGTAACGTTCTATGTCTACCAAGCAGCAAAGAAGGTATACCGAGTAATCTAAACTAAGTAGAAATATGTTACCAGATTCAATGAACCTAGACACATGTGTGGAAATGTGTTACAAGAATCGAGGAACAGGGAACCGTTATCACATAGGGAATTGCACTTCAAGATTTTGTATGATTTTGAGGAAGTTTATCCAATGAAATAATTTCTATGATTATTCATTCGATGAATCTTGTTTGTAAGATCAAAGCATGAACAAGATCACCATCCCAGAGACCTATTTATACAGAGTGATTTGAGAATTTAAAGGAGAGAGACATGTGTGATAGAAGAAGTTAAAAAAGGAAAATCATAAGAGGACACATTGAGTTGTGATTGCTACGACTGACAGAGATATTCAGAGGTCACCGAGAAAGTCTTCAGAGAACAGTTCAAGGGACAGAGTAAATAGAAGGGTTTACCGAGTTTATTTATCTATTACCGAGGTATGTTATGAGCAAGGTAATTTCATATTGAGCACATAGAATCTGCTATAACATTTCAGATGTAAAGTTGCAGATATTTGTAAAGATTTTATTGAATCATTTGAGTTGTAATAGAAACCTTTAACAGGGTAAAAGACTCTAACAAAGTCTATAAATTATAAAGCCTTTAACCAGGTGCAACATTTTGTATAAGTGTTGTAAAATCCTTTAGCAAGGTAGATCTAAAAGATCTTGATACTCCTAACAGAGTAAGCTATCAGAAATAGCTAAACATGTAGCTCTAACCGAGCAACATTTATTATTGCAGTAGTGAAGTTGTGGGTGCCATCCCCACCGCAGTTTTTCTCTCTAACAAAGAGTTTCTGCGTAACCAAAATATTTGTGTTATGGAGTGAAATGCGTATGAATGTTATTTCTATAATTATGTGTTAGTTTTATATTATGAGATCAACAACTTACAATTTATGTTTATCAGTAAGATTGCTTTTGGAGAAAAGTTTTGAAGTACTAATTCACCCCTCCCTTCTTAGTACATTAGCTTTCCTAGTTGGACCTAACAATTGGTATCAGAGCTTCAAACTTGGAAAAGGGTTTAACATCCTAAAGAGAAAGATCTTATCAATGGAAGGCTAAAAACAATCTTGGAGGATTGTGAATCTTCAAGAAGAATTGGATCATGCTAACCAAGTGATTGCAGATATGCAGAGACAAATGCAAAGATCACTAAAAGTAAGAAGAAGGTTGTCTGATGATTTACCGGACTCACAAGAGTTGGTGGAACAAATTGAAACATCATCTGAGAATAGTATATCAGAAGAGACTGAAGAAATGATTGGAGAACTGAAAGAAAAGAACAGAGCACTGATTGAATAGCTGAAAGCAATGAAAAGAGACCATGAACATTTCAGCACACAGATGACTGAAAATCTTGATGCATTAAGAACAACTAAGGATAGCATAAGAGACATGGAAAGGGAAAAACAACAGCTAGAAGCATTAATGTCTAAAAAGAATGATGAAATCACAAGAATGACTGGAATTCAACATAATCTTTTTGATCAATTGGGTTATGCACATCATGAAGCAAATCTAAAAGAAAATGAGAATCAAGCATTGAAACTTGAATTATCAAGATTGACCAATGAACTTGAAGCAAAGAAGAAATCAAAAGGAATGCTAAGAAAAGTTATGAAGCATCAAGGATGTTAGATGAGCAACTAAATATAAGAAGACCCAACAAAGATGCAGGACTCGGTTACAAAAAAAAAAACTCTACTAAGAAAGGAATCAACACCGCCGAGAGACGGGAATCATCAAAGCAAGCTGGAAACAAGGAGAACATCAATGGAAAGAAGCCTATCTGCAACTACTGTGGAAAACAAGGACATATTGCCAACATGTGCCAAATCAGAAAAGGTAAGCAACCGAATGTCACTAGGTTTGATGGTTATTGTTACAATTGCAATAAGTATGGTCACACATCTAAAAAATGTAGGACAAAGTCTGCTAGCAATTTTCAAAGGCAAAATTCAAAGGGTATTGTAAAAACTGCAATAGATATGGACACATTACCGAGAAGTCTTGGTTTAAGCAGAAAAACTATATGAGGTCTTCACACCGAGCAAATACTAGAAGCTACCGAATTCACACAGATCTTAACCGTCAGTATACTGTAGTACGATGGGATTAGAATACAAGAATATGGTGTGAATGTTGTGGAAGATATGGACATATAAGAGCCAACTGCATGATAAGGTTTGGAATGAACCACCGAAGATCATGGAGAAATCCTGGTATGGCATGCTTTCATTGTGATAAAGTTGGACACTTGGCTAAAGATTGTAGAGATCAACCCAGAGGAGATATTGAAGAAATAAAAATCAAACTACAGAAAATCTAGAAAAAGAAGGAAATTGAGTCAGAAAATGAAGAAAGCAACTTACCTACTAAGTTAGGTGCATCTACTTTGAATTAAATAGTAAAGGTATGAAGGGGTTGCATTCTCTCAAGGTTAGATCTTAACAGTTCCTATTTTGTCATGTACTTAATTTCAAAATCTGCATAGCTAAGACGCATTAGCAAGTTTAAAATTCTATCTAGTCTTTTGGAGTACTAGAGAAGTTGGTAAGTGCAGGAAACCTATCTAGTCGGTAAAAGTGTAAAAAGGAAGTTAATCGGTTTAGTGGAATCGAGTGCATTTAATGTTTTCTTACCTAACTGCACAAAGCCCGATAAGGTAAAATGTGTACTTAAAGTTCTTCGCGAGGTCATTTTACACTTACCAGTTATCAAAAGAGCAGAGCTAAGCATTTCAAAGGCGATCAAACAACTCCCGAGCAAATTTCAAGGTATTTATACAACAATATCAAATGCATTTTCAAGCCAGTTAACTGATCTATATCAGTTGTGAGCATCTACGTTATATTTACTAAGTCGAAAGCATTTTCTGGTTAGTTAAAACCCTAAGCTCTTTCGTTAGTAGAAATCAAAGTTTAAAACGGCTCCTAAGTTGTAGAAACCTGTTGTAGTTGAGAATATTAAGAAGCCCTCATTGAAGTATTCCTTTTCTCCCAAAGTTGCATCTGAACCCGATGAGAAAATTGCATTTTCTCTTATTCCAGATAGGGTTCTATTAGTTGAAGATGTCAGATTCTACACTAAGTATCCTGTTGAAGAGCTAGGTCATACCGAGATCAAAGACATGTATGATGAGTTATGCACCGATGGAATCCTAGATAGAAAGTATGAGCATATCAAAGTCAAGGGATCGACCAAAGCCCTAACCTACCCTCGAGTCTTCAAACCCCAATGGGTTAAATTTGTTTTGAGCAGAGTTCATGATGACTTTATGTGGTTAGAGGAGCAACCGTTCAGAATCACCAAGGAGATCATTCACATAACAATCGGATACCCTACCTACGACCATGCCTGAGCACAAAAAATGATTTCATAGAAGGAATTGATAACCTTAACTGGAGTTGAGTCTAATTGCAAAGGTCTTAAATTGAATAATTTTACTGATGCAGAGCTAAAGTTTCCAATTAGAGTCATCGGTTATTGTTTCTTTCAATCGGTAAGAGAAAATAGTGTACCTTGTGTAGCTATAGATCTGGCCTACAAGATTGTGAAAAAGGGTATGAAAATTGATCTATGTGAAGTGTTGTTGAAAAATCTATTTGAAAATCTCAACACTATAAGGAAACCTAAGAAGAATAACTCGACAAACACACTAAAGTTTGGGTCACTCTTAGTGTGCATGTTTTTCTATTTTTAGAAATTCTTCGCATCAGTCGGTAACATAGTTTGCGAGTTACACCGACCAATCACCCATCAAATAAATGACTTTATCAATCAGTTAGGTGATAATTTCAATGAGATAATGGATGACTACTTCAGAAAATTTCAAGAAAAGATGCATAATAGGTACAGAATCCCACCTTAGTTAGTGGAAAAATATAAGAATGATATATGTTTTGAAGTAGACACTGACTACTGTTATGTTAATGCAGTAGATCCTAGAACTCAATCTCTACCATCCATGGGTTATGAGATGGATCTTGATATTTCTCAACAACAGATAGATGCCTTTCTGTCACTTCCAAGACATGCTACCGAGATCAGGTATGGTACCTATGAAGAGGTCAAAGAAAAAGTAAAAATGAGCATAGTTGTACCGAAGGCTACAAGGAAAGCCATTAAAATGATCAAAGTGCTAACTGAGAAATTTGGAGAAGGTTCTACCTCCACTCCTATAAAGAGTGATCAACTCATAATTGAGGAAGAATTTGAGGCCCAAGAAGCAGCAATTACTCTGAGCACCGAATTGCCAAAGGGCAAAATATTGAAAAGGAAGAAATAGGATACACCAAAGGTATCACCGACTCCTCCAGTGAAGCACCCTAACACTATATCATCTACAATGTCACCCGGTAAGAAACAGAAAAAGGTTGAATTGCCTAAAGTTACAAAGACTTATAGAAAATCGACCAGGAGCCTCATTTTGAATAAGGAGTCAAGTGACACAGAGTCTGAAGACAAAAATATATTTCAGATTGTTAAAAGCACCAAGGAAGATGTACATAGTGTTGACAACTTTTGTGCCAAATTAAAACAATATGGTGGATTTGGGTCATTCAGGTATGTAAAATATGACTCCCAGACAGAAGAAGAAAAGAGACAAATAGAAGAGTCAGTTGTATGTACACTTCTTAAATTCTGAGTAGTTCCATTGGAAGTAAGTAATTTTCTTCCAAATGCATTATATTCTCACATTGACAATAGATGGAAATATGCTATGGACTCGGAGAAGCAGATAAGAGAAAGAGTTTTAGTACATCTCTTTCCAGACATATTGGTAGATGATATTAGAAATCATTTGAAAAACTACCAGACAAACTTTCAAGTCAAGCATGTTAGACTCATTGCTGAGTTGTCCCCTCAACTCAAACATATTCTTTATTTATTTCAAAAGCTCTATACATTTTCATTATTTATTAAGGATATCAAGCATAAGACCAAAGTTATTGAACAAGAGATCACCAATCTCTCCAATACATTGACTACCGAGCCAAATTCTGTTCAGAATTTCTATACCAAGCTGCAAACTCTTATGGCTCAACAGTTAGAACTTCAGAATGAAGACCACAAAATAAGGATGGATATCATGACTCTTCAGACCTTATTTATTCCCCACTTATCATCAGTCCAAGAGCAGATCAACCGAGCTACCCACTTATCCACTCAACAAGAGGGAAGCACTTTAGATGGTTTGATTTCACTGTTAGCTAATATTATAGCTCAGAATTCCTTAATGGACAGTGTCAAGGATGCACTCTCCACTGCTCTCACCGATGCCAGTACAAAGTATAAATCTAATTTTGACCAGTTGCCTTCATCTAATGGTAACTAGTTTTGATGTTTGTCAAAAAGGGGGAGTACACTGAGTATGTAGCGAGTATAAGAGTGTATAGTATACCGAGTAGAATAGAGTATCTGAATTTATATTTGAATTTGATAGGGGGAGCATAGAACACAGATAGAACACCGCGCATTGATCACAGGAGCATTACAGTATATTGATAAGGGGAGTATACATTTGAATATGTTACTATTCATTGACAATTGTATATACTGTCATTCTAGTAAAATTTTGTAAGTATATAGATTTTGAGTTATGACTTTGAAAGGAGTTTTGTCAAACATACCAAACTAATGTCAAAAGAGGAGATTGTTACTATTTACTAAGTTGTCATTAGTTTTATGTCCAAAGTCATCCTATATACTCTAGTCGGTTAATACTACCGAAATATTCAGTCGGTAAGCACTAAAGCAGTCAATTACAGAAGAAAGGAGTCACAAAGTTAAGTATACACTAAGCTGTCTACCGAGCAGCAAAGAAGGTATATCGAGTAATCTGAACCAAGTGGAAATGTGTTACCAGATTCAATGAACCTGGACACATGTCTGGAAAAGTGTTACAAGAATCGAGGAACAGGGAACCATTATCACATAGGGAATTGCACTTCAAGATTTTGTATGATTTTGAGGAAGTTTATCCAATGAAATAATTTCTATGATTATTCATTCGATGAATCTTGTTTGTAAGATTGAAGCAAGAACAAGATCACCGTTCCAGAGATCTATTTATACAATGATTTGAGAATCAAAAGGAGAGAGACATGCGTGATAGAAGAAGTTAAAAAGGAAAATCATAAGAGGACACATTGAGTTGTGACTGCTACAACTGACAAAGATATTCAAAGGTCACCGAGAAAGTCTTCAGAGAACAGTTCAAGGGACAAAGTAAATAGAAGGGTTTACCGAGTTGATTTATCTATTACCGAGGTATGCTATCAGCAAGGTAATTTCATATTGAGCACATAGAATTTGCTATAACATTTCAGATGTAAAGTTGCAGATATTTGTAAAGATTTTATTGAATCATTTGAGTTGTAATAGAAACCTTTAACAAGGTAAAAGACTCTAACAAAGTCTATAAATTGTAAAGCCTTTAACTAGGTGCAACATTTTGTATAAGTGTTGTAAAATCCTTTAGCAAGGTAGATCTAAAAGATCTTGATACTCCTAACAGGGTAAGCTATCAGAAATAGCTAAACATGTAGTTCTAACCAAGCAACGTTTTTTATTGCAGTAGTGAAGTTGTGGGTGCCATCCCCACCATAGTTTTTCTCTAACAAAGAGTTTCTATGTAACCAAAATATTTGTGTTATGGAGTGAAATGCGTATGAATGTTATTTCTATAATTATGTGTGAGTTTTATATTATGAGATCAGCAGTTTACAATTTATGTTTATCAGTAAGATTGGTTTTGGAGAAAAGTTTTGACTGATTCACCCCTCCCCTCTTAGTACATTAGCTTTCCTAGTTGGACCTAATAGATAATTCACTGAATCACCCACATAACCAGCCATTACACATCGAAGCTATGATCCATAAACACTGAGTCAAACATGTTTTGATAGATGGAGGTACTGGGTTGAATATTTGTACCTAGAATTTACTGGTATAGTTGGGATTTTCTGAACACGTCATTGATCCAGCAAACAAAATAACAATCAAATCTTATGATGAAGAAGAGAGAACCTCTAAAGGTTGGGTACTATTGTCACTCAGGGTAGGACCTGTGGAAAGAGATGTTATTTTTTCAGGTGCTTGAACTTCCTCTTTCATACAACATCTTGTTGGGTAGGCCATGGATTCATGAAATGCAAGCAATACCATCAACATATCATCAGTGTTTAAAAATTCCTTATAATGGAGTTGAAGTCAGTATTCCTGCTGATACAAGTTACACCTGTAGTGCATTGAAATATTATATTGATACCCGTGTTCCTTATAACAAAGCAGCCTCTACAGTTGAAAGTGTTGGTGTAAATAATTATTCATCATGGATATTATTACACTATACTTAATTTTACTTAGGAAATGCATTTCATAATAGTTTGGGTATGAGACACTTGGGTGTTTGTGCCACATTGGGATAGTGTGTGTAGTAAAATTTCCACCTTTTATGGTGTGATCTTGTTGTTACACTCCACATTCAGTGGGTGATCCACCTCATGTGGACTATTATATTGTTTCTCCTACCTACCCTTGTTTCTTATTGAGCCACATGTCATGTTTGTGTGCTCATATATCCATATAGCCTTGCCTATATAAGCAGGCTTATATTCATTGTATGTAATGCTTAATGATCTAGTTGATCATATTTTTCATCTTGATAGAATACAGTTTATTTCTATCATCTATTATGTTCTCTCTTATTTGTGCTTTCCATTGCCTCTTGATCTTGGCAAAATCTCACATGGTATCAGAGTCATTAGAGTGTCATTGGTTTGCCAATTGAGAGAAATTTGATGCTATTTGGGGTTTGCATTTTGGATCTTTCTATTGCAGGTTATTATTAAAGCTTGATGGATCAAATATGAGGTTACTATTGGATTGAGGAGGTCCAAGAAAGTTAGTTTTTCCTTTTGTCTCATCTAAATCGGACTTTGGAGGCCAAATCTAGAGGCATTTGAAGTTTGAACCCATGACGGAAATTTTCCAGAAATTATAATTTTGTAGGAGATTTTCAAATAGTGATATCTCACTCATCCGAACTCCTTTTTTCGAGCAATTTTTTTTGTTTTGGGGTAGAATTTCATGATCTGTACAATGGTGTAGGATTTTTCTATTTCTTAGATATAGGTTTTTTGGAAATTGTGAAATCCCGATTTTTACAACTTTGGAGGCTTCATTTGGGCTCATATGGACTCCTTTTTAGGTGCCAATTTTTTTGAAAGTGCATATTTTTTCATCTACTTTCATAATCTGCCATCTGTTTGCAGTGATTTTAAGTAGAAATAGTACTTTTAGTATTTGGCCATTTTTGGCATATTTGGTACTTGCATTTTGCTTGGATCTCAGTTTAGATCACTAGCAGTATTTGTTGAAGTCTCTTAGATCTCATTTTGAGAAGTTGTAAATTGAAATCAGAAGTCCACTTTGCCTTGTTTTGCAAGTGGCCTATTGTACACGCACTACATATAAAGTGCCAAAATCATCATTTTTGGGGGGTACTTTGATTGAGTGAATTTGGGGGGGGTGTCTCTTGTGCTTTTGTGCTCTTGTGTTCCTTCCTTTTTGCTGCTATGGGTTCTTCTAAGTTTCCTCTCTTAACTCCTCATAATTATGCTACTTGGAAAATTAATGCATGGAGTAAACTTATGAAAAAATGACTAACTCATTACATTGATGGAACTATTGTTGCTCCCGCTGATCCTAAGGTTGATCCAGTTGGTCACTTGGATTGGCTCACTAAAAATATCATGGCAATTGGTACCTTAAAAAAGTATGTATCAAAGGATCTCATTTTTCATATTGCAAAATGTACTCTAATCAAGGATGCTTGGCAAAAGTTTCAAGACTTGTATGGTCAAGTTGATGAGATTAGGGGATATCAAATTGATAGTGATCTCACCATGTTAGATCCCAAGAACTTTGATACTATACAAGATTATGTCACTAAGGCAAACGAGTTGAGGGCACAACTCAAAGATTGTGGAATTGATAAGAAGGATACTCAATTGATATTCAACTTGATAGGCAAGCTTCCACAAGAATTTGCAGCATTTGTTTCTAGTTTCCAAACCCATAGGATGACAATGGGTTCAAGCTACACAATGCCTACATTTGATTCTTTCAATGAAATGTTGATGATGGAACAAACTAAGCTGATAAGCATGGGCATTCTTAAGGCTTCTAAGTCTCAAGCATTAGTGGCAAATCAAGGGAACAAAGGAAATCAAGGAAAGGACAACTCAAACAAGAAGAAATGGCAATCAAAGACTAAGGACAAAGCACCATCTTCTCCAAAACAAGGAGATTCATCCTCTTCCAAGAGAGATAACTCACCAAAGAGGGAGAGACCTACTTGTGCCTATTGTAAAAAGGTTGGTCATGAGGAGCATCGTTGCCATTCTAAGAAGATTGGTGAGCTCACACATATCATCAAAAAGAATAACATTGATTTGCCTAATGTCTACAAGAAGGATGATTCATCAACTTCCACTTCCTCACATTCAAAAGGAAAAGGGCAAGCATTCATGGCTTCTACAAGTGGGAAGAATCACTCTTTTGGGACAAGAAAAGGAAAAGCTCTTTGTGCTACTACCAGTCATGGTTTAGAGAGATGGCTTCTAGATTCAGGGGCTTCTCATCATATGGCATCTTCACTGTCTATCTTCTCTATATTTGAGCCTTGCACCATGCCGCAGATTTTGATGGGCAATCATACATACATGGATGTGATTGGGAAAGGATCTATTGACATTGGGGATAACTCCTTCAATGATGTGTTGTGTGTACCCCACTTGACAAACAATCTCCTTTCTATCTATCAAATCACACATGGCGCAACTAAGAGAGTTGTGGAGTTCACACCTGAGTCAGTTTTTATTAGAGACTTGGAGACTAGAGCTATCATTGTGACTGGGGTGGTTGATCATGCATCTTGATTATACTCCTTTTCAGATTTTGTTGATGATGATGATTTCACATTTGATGATTCTACACATGATGATCACACTTCTTGTGATGGTTCAGATTTTGAGGAGAACTTTGGGCACTTGAACATGGGGATTCTCACATGTGAACCCATTCTTGAGTCTTGTATTTCATCTCCTCATATTGATATCACATCACCTATTGCACCTAATGATGCAGATAGTGTGACAGTTTTGCCTTCATGTGATTCAGTGCAGCAGGATATTCATTGTCTTCTAGCTTCAGATTCATGGGATGATTACTTGACAGACATTGCAGGTTTGTTTGTGGAATCCTACATTGTAGATTTGGGAGACATCATTGATGACATTAATCTTCTCTTTAATGAAGATAATCCTTCTTCGATTGTTGCAAGGGATCACTCTGACCCTCTTGTTCATTCTCTACATGATCATTCTTTCAAGGTTGACATGATTGTGGATACTTATGTATAGTAGTTGGAGGAGGTCTCTTTATCTTTTGAGGAGACATGTGAGTCTTTGGGACATGTTCTACATCCATCTCCACTAGATCTTAGAGTGCCTTTTTCAGCAGTGTGGCACAGTTTACCACCTTTGGAGGGGGTATCTTTTAGCATTGACATGGGGACACCTGAGCAGTTTTTAGAGATTCCTTTCATCATGAGTTTTCTTCATACATCTTCCCTTCATGATTGGGGAGACTTCAAGGATACACCTTTGGTTTTGTTTCTTCCTAAGGGGAGGAATGTTGTTCGACGTTCGTGGAGCAGTTTCTTCATACATCAAGCTTCTATCATTGGTGCAGATTCCACATTACGGGGGGCTTCCTAGCTTCTATTCTTCTCTCATATGGGGGGGACTTTTTCCTCACATGGGGTTTTGTCCTTCACATACTTCTATGAGAGTTCTTTGTATCTAGTTTTCATCTCTCTTTTGGGGGAGGGTTTTTTTCCATTGGGTTTTTCTCTCTTTCCCCGCTTTGTGAGAGATTTCATTGCATTGGTTTGCATGCATTTGCATTTGTACATGGGTACCTAACATGACCTAGTAGCTGGGACCCATCTTGCATTGCTTAGTTGCATTGTAGACTTTAGTGCATTCCCCTAAGTTGCACTTAAGGGGGCGTGTTGGTGTAAATAATTATTCATCATGGATATTATTACACTATACTTAAGTTTACTTAGGAAATGCATTTCATAATAGTTTGGGTATGAGACACTTGGGTGTTTGTGCCACATTGGGATAGTGTGTGTAGGAGAATTTCCACCTTTTATGGTGTGATCTTGTTGTTACACTCCACATTCAGTGGGTGATCCACCTCATGTGGACTATTATATTGTTTCTCCTACCTACCCTTGTTTCTTATTGAGCCACATGTCATGTTTGTGTGCTCACATATCCATATAGCCTTGCCTATATAAGCAGGCTTATATTCATTGTATGTAATGCTTAATGATCTAGTTGATCATATTTTTCATCTTGATAGAATACAGTTTATTTCTATCATCTATTATGTTCTCTCTTATTTGTGCTTTCCATTGCCTCTTGATCTTGGCAAAATCTCACAGAAAGTTTAGAAACTTTGATGAAAGACTTAGAAAAGAAATTGAAATCATAGGTACTGGCATGGATGGATACAAGATAGAACATGTACTTTCACTAATGTCTCTTCCTCCATCGCCAAGACAGTCTAGAAAACCATCTAAGGATATGAAGCCACAAATTTCAACTCCAAATGTCATTTATGATGATATTTTTCTATAGTCATCTACTTCCCTTGCAGATGAAATAGAAGAGGAGGTTGTTCTCAAATGGATTTTCAAAGAAGAAAGTGAAAATAAAGAAGTACAACACTGTGAGATTCCCCTGAACAATATGGTCCAGGCTATAAGATGATTCAACGCATGGGATATTCAGGTACCGGTCCTCTAGAAAATGTCAAGAAGGAATTGTTGAACCTATTAAGCTACAAACTAAGTCTACAAATGATAAAGCTAGACTTGGATACCATTTAGAGGAGTCATCAGATTAAAAACATACTTCTTATCATCAGTCTAAGTGGAGGAAAAAGGTACTACATCAAACATCACAGGAAGTAAATACTCAGCAAACTCAGGAAGAGCATGAGAAAGAACAAGAAGAATTGGCAATCAAGAGAGAAGAAACAACTTGTAACCAAATTCCAACTGTATCAACAATAACACTACAAGGAGTAGAAATCCCAGAAGATATGAGAGAAGAGATAGAAGGAATTAAAGACTTGTTTTCACCACTAACATTCTGGTAACATTTACAGAAAGAAAGAAAGATGATTCAGAAACTGACTCGAATGAGTATGAATGGGGTCCAAAGCCTCTATCAAATGCATCTACTAAAGAAAATCTTGAAGAACCTAGTGATATCATAAATGAAGCATAAGAGATAGTGCGCTTAAAACTGCAAAAAGAAATAGAGGAAATCAAACTAAAAAGACAAGAAGACTATGAACAACAACTGAAAGAAGGAAGAGCATAATCAAATTCTTCACCTACTATATCTCTCTCTAATGAGATAGAGAAATTCAAGTATGGGAATACAAATGAAGAATTGGAGGCTATAGAAGCAAGGCTGGTCATTAGTCCAGAGGAAGATGAATGGAAAAGACAACAGAGACTAACCGAGTCATCAAAGTTATATCAATAAGTATGTCAACTACAAGTGATCATTGAACCAAATCAGGAATGAACTTGTAGCATCAAAGATGTAGATATTGATAATATACATGCTTTCAATAAGCCACTTGAAGAAGAGTCAGAGGCTTCATCTTCTAACTCTGATCTTTGAAATAAGATCTATTTATGACATTACCTATTCCACACCAAACTATGACTACTTGATCACGAATGTCAAAACTCTGTCTGATGAACCTATTACTGTCAAACCATGATATGTAGTCCAGTCCAAAGTAGAGGAAGGTGCTAGTGGTAGGTCTGTTGGGTTAGGTTCCCTAAATACTAACATAAACTTTGATAATCATGTTCTAACTCTTCCTGGTCTCGAGACGCTTACACAAGGTAGTCTTCTATAACTCAACTTGTCAGTCTGAGGTTGTGATGACAATACCATGAATTCCCTTGTACATCCTGAGCTTATTGACTGTACTCTCCAAGATCAACCTTTGAATATACCTACCTTTACTAATGACTATACATTAGACTGTTATCTTAATGCACTTGAACAAATGGGCTCTTCTACCAATGAATAAAGTGAGAACATGACAACAACATATGTCAAGTATCTTAGTCGCAAAAATCAAAATAAGAAAAATAAGATTTCTGATGGCGAAAACCACATTGTGGTAGTGTCAGAATAAAAAATAGTAAAAATAAAGGACGTACCTAATGGTGAAAACATCTCTGAGGCACCTAAAGGTGAGATACTTGACATTTTGCCTGATCACTTTCAAGAGTGAACATCAGTGCTAATTGAGCCTACACAACTAGTAAAAATTGGAACAGAAGAAGCTCAGCACACCATAAATGTAGCTCAATCCTTGTCACCCAAAAAACTAAAAGAATTTGTTGATTTCTTCATGGAAAAGAAGATCAATTTTGCATGGACATATGCTGCTATGTCAAGTCTGGATCCTAACCTCATAATGCATCATCTTTATATCACTCCTGGAGTTAAACCCGTTAAGCAAAAACTCCAAAAAATGTATCCTCATGTTGCATTACTTCTTAAGGCTGAGCTAGAAAAAGTACTAAAAGCTGGATTCATCAGAGCAATTGATTATGCTGAGTGGATATCTAATATTGTACCTATTTCCAAACCTAACAAATCAATACGTGTTTGCACAGATTTCAGAGATTTAAACAAAGCTTGTCCAAAAGATGATTTTCCACTACCGAACATAGACATGATCGTGGACATGATTGTTGGTTATGAAATGTACTCCTTAATGGATGGTTTTTCTAGATACAATAAAATCAAAATTGCACCTGAGGATCAAGAGAAAACAACATTCACCTATGTATGGGGAACTTTTTGTTGGAATGTAATGCCCTTCGTCTTAAAGAATGCAGGCGCTACTTATCAAAGAGTTGTAACAACATTTTTTTATGATATGATGCACAAAAACATGGAGGACTATGTTGATGATACTCTAGTCAAATCTATGAAAAGATCAACACATCTATCAGAACTAGGTCCAATATTATACATGATGGAAAAATTCTAACTTAGATTAAATCCCCAAAAATGTGCATTTGGAGTCACATCTGGCAAGCTCCTAGGATATATTGTTGCAGCGAAAGGAATTGAAGTGGACTCAAAAAAAGAAAGATATCATGGAAATGCCACCTCCAAAGAATGCCATTCAAATGATAAGTTTACAAGGGTGGCTCCAATCAATAAGATGCTTCATCTCTCAGCTAGCAGATAAGGCTCAACCATTCACAAAGGCATTATGGAAAGGAGTTACATACAACTAGGATGAAGATTGTGAATATCACCTAAAGTAGATCAAGGAATATCTTTCTAATCCACCTATATTGATGCCACCAATTCAAGGCAAGCCCTTGACTCTCTACATATCAGCTACTGATACATCAGTGGGGGCACTTCTGGCACAATGGGATGAGAAAAAAAGAGAAAGAGCTATATATTATATCGGTGGGAGCTTAGTGTCTTATGAGATAAACTATACTATCATAGAGAAATCTTGTTTGGCATTGGTCTTTGCATCACAAAAATTAAGACACTACATGCTAGCACATTCTATCAAAGTGGTGGCTAAGATTGATCCACTCAAATACCTTCTTAGCAAAGAAACACTTATAGGGAGATTGGCTAAATGGGTCATGGTTTTTACAGAATTTGATATTAAATATATAGAACACAAAGCTATCAAAGGATAGGTTATTGTAGATCAACTTGTTGATTCTCCTATTAAATACAATCAACCTTTGCACATAGAATTTCTGAATTAATCCATCATGTACCTTACTCAGTGATCCTGGAAAATATTCTTTGATGGGTCTTTCACTCAAGAAGGTTATGGTACCAGAATAACTTTTATTACTCCTCAGAGATAT
Source organism: Cryptomeria japonica (assembly GCF_030272615.1). NCBI lineage: Eukaryota > Viridiplantae > Streptophyta > Pinopsida > Cupressales > Cupressaceae > Cryptomeria > Cryptomeria japonica. The sequence continues at coordinate 451,061,455 of NC_081406.1, forward strand.
TCAATCCCAAAGGCATACAAGATTCTCTTTCCTTGTACCAACAATATTTCACAATATGAAGCCTTGGTAAATGGAATCAAGCTGGCTATCAAATGGAAGGTTGTTGAGTTATACATCTATGGAGACTCTTAGCTGATTATCAATCAGATCAATGATATATATCAGATTCGGGATAAAAAAATTGATGCCCTATAAAAGAATGGTTGATGACCTCAAGAAATACTTTACCTTTGTATCATTTCATCAGATTTCTAGATTAGCAAACAGAGTAGAAGATGCTATGGCTACCTTGGCATCTATACCACAACTACAAGAATCTGAGTTCCACTATGAATTCCTGGTGGAAGAGTTAGATTATCCTTCTTATGATTCCCCTGAGTCCCAGATGATCTGTTCTATTATTGGACATGACTCATCTCGCTATAGCCATATTTACTCTTACTTGGGTGACCAAATTATCCCTACTAATCTTACCCGTAATGAGAAAAGAAACCTAATTCAAAATGCTTCACGGTATGTCATTATTGTTAATGATCTATATAGGCAAGGTTTGGATAGTACTTTTCTTAGGTGTCTAGAAATTGAAGAGTCCCAACACGCGTTATCTGAAATCCATTGAGGTATTTGTGGATCTCCTTCAAATGGTCTTACTCTGGCTCAGAAACTGCTAAGGGTTGGCTACTACTAGACAGATATGGAAAAAGATGCTATAAAATTTGCTAAAACTTGTGAGAAGTGTCAACTACATGGGAATCTCATACATGCTCCAGCAAGGGATTTAATACCTTTTATCACACATTGGCCTTTTCAACAATGGGTGTTTGACCTCATTGGCCAACTCTATCTTGCATCATCTAATGGACACAAGTTTATCATAACTACCACTGAGTACTTCACTAAGTGGGTTGAAGCGGTTCCGCTAATCAAAGCAACAAGTAAACAAGTGGCAATGTTCATCCTTAACTATATCATCTGTAGGTATGGAATACCTTCTTCAATTGTGACTGACGATGGAGGGCAGTTCAAAAACAAAGATCTAGATGAGCTCTATGAAAAGTTCAAAATCAAACAGTAGTGGTCATCCATATACTACCCTCAAGGTAATGGAGAAGTTGAAGCATCTAACACAAATTAGCTGACTATCTTGCACAGAACGGTAAACAAATTTGGAAAGGATTGGCATCTGCAGCTCAATCCTGCACTATGGGCTTATAGAACAAGTATCAGAACACCTACTGGGGTTACACCTTTTTCTTTGGTGTATGGATCCGAAGTAGTCTTGCCTATTGAGGTGGAAATACCTTCTTTGAGAGTTTCTTTGCAAGGTCTTGTTACTGATGAAGACTACAAAATATCTAGATTGCAAGAGCTCGAGTTGTTGGATGAACATTGGAAAGTGGCATTTGATCATTTGAGAGTGTACCAAAAGAGAATGTCTAGAGGTTATAACAAGAAAGTTAGACAAAGAGAATTTTTGGTTGGTGACCCTGTTTTGAGAGAGAATCCTAAAAATCAACAGTTTTGAGACAACAAAGGGAAGTTTTAACCCGAATGGTTGGGTCCCTACATTGTTACTGTAGTCTTTGGCTCTGGTGCTTATCAACTCTCAACATCAAGAAGGAGAATAGCTTCGTGAACAGATCAACACCATCCACTTGAAGAAATTCTTCACTTAGTATTCACTGCTCCAACAACCTGTACAACTAAAAAGTCCTGAAAAAATCCTAAAAATTCAAAAAAATTCAAAAAAAAAAAAAAAGAAAAAAAAAAGAAAAAAAAATCAAATGCCTTGGTGAAAACCTGGTAAATAGGCACCTCTTGTACTTATGCACTCCATCTATCAATGCAAATTTGGCATTTCCCATTTTCATTCCTTCTTTCCTGCATCTTTTCTTTAGCTTGTACATATCTTTTATTCACTTTTGTGACATCCTGGTTCTTTTGGAACCCTCATGGCTTGAAACCGATCAATGTCCTAGTCTTAGGGTAATTGACAGATCAATCTAAATGTCCTAAGCAGTTTAACCAAGTCATCAGTAGTACTAGGTCATCCACTCTAAGTCATTCACCTATCTCCACACTACCATGGAGTTTTATCACTGAGTAAACAAGCAAAACAAGACTACTGAAAACAATCATTAAACTATTTGAGATATGATTGAAATTTTCTTTGTGTGTTGTCTTTTAAATTAGTTTTTTATTATTATTCCCTTTAAGTAACTCAAGGAAGTCTATCTTGACTAAGAGGAGCAAGGATTGGGGGCATAATACTTTTCTTTTTTTTCTTCTTGTAGGAATGATTCCGATGACCTAAAAACATCTCATAAGTTGGGTGTCTATGATAAGTGCCTTCACTTCAAGGTGAACTCGCCACACATACCTTGACTCCACTTATTTGTATGCTATAGGGAGGTTGGATTCATTTCTTTGTTTGTTTTGAGGGAATTTCTTTAATGTGCAATTTGGATGCATGCGTAATCTATCCAAGGATATGAACGATAAAAGGGTCATTGCGGACAAGATAATCAATAGTTGCATATAAAAAAGGAAGGAACTTTGTTTTGCTAGTTGTGTTTATAAAAGGCTCAATGATGATAATTAAGCATTGTTGGTGTAATTATTTATTCATGTTGGATATTATTACACCTTACTTAAGTTTACTTAGGTACATGCATATCATAGTAGTTTGGGTATGAGACACTTGGGTGTTTGTGCCACATTGGGATAGTGTGTGTAGGAGAATTTCCACTTTTTGTGGTCTTATTTTGTTGTTACATTCCACATTCCGTGGGTGATCCACCTCATGTGGAATATTATATTGTTTCTCCTACCTACCACACCTATTTTCTACCTACCCTTGTTTCTTATTGAGCCACGTGTCATATTTGTGTGCTCACATATCCATATAGCCTTTCCTATATAAGTAGGTTCATCTACATTGTATGTAACAATTGATTAATTGATTGATTGATGATCCAGTTGATTAGTATTTTCATCTTGATAGAAAATAGTTTATTCCTATCATCTATTTTGTCTCTCTATTGTACTTTTCATTGAGCTCTTGATCTTGGCAAAATCTCACATGGTATTAGAGCCTAAAGGGCTTCTTTGATTAGTCTTTTTGGAGACATTTTGGAGGCTTCAATTTTCCGATCTGGGGAGGTGCTATTTTTTGGTGCATCGTATAATGATTTGGACATCACGGTTGAGTTCAGAAGACCATTTCTATAGATTTTGACTATAAAGTCGGCCTATTATGGCGAGGGAAATTTTTTTGCCAATTTTTCTATTATTGTACGGATTTTGTAAAAAAAATATATTTAAAATTTTTTTGCAAATTTTATTATTCAAAATATTATTATAAATTTGCAGAATTTTTTTATTCTTGGCATATTTTTATTATTTAAAAATTCAAAAAAAAAATGTATTTGAGGGTTTTCCCCCCCACCCGCCCGATTAGTACTCTACAGATTTTTAGGGTTCGACGCCCCTAGTACTCCCGCCGCTACAGGCACCATACCTCTTGTCAGCACCGTGCAAACCATCACTTATCGAACATCCTACCATCACCAGCCTGACTTGCTCTTCCTAGCATTGTGTTGACCCGATCTTCTATGGCTCTTGGTGCCTTACCTATTGTTGTTGTCTCCAGTGATTATGGTCATCGGCTCCTTTCTCCCATCAGCTCCCTACTTGTCGGCTCCCTGGTCATCAGCTCCCTGATCACCATCATCGACTCTTGCTTCTCGACAGACCTCCACTCCCCATTAGCTGCTCTACACATTCCAGCCATCCTCCTGGCCACCGCCTGCATCCCGGTACCACCTGTGCTGTTTGTGTCATCCGACTTTCTCTGAGCTCCGCGATCTCCCCTGGTGGTGACCATAACAGCTCTGACAGTTGCCCCCCACTCCGACCATCGCTTCCCACTACTTTGGTTCTAGCCTGTCCATGCAGACTACCATGTTGTGTCTGTCAAACCACGTCACCTGCCCAGTTGGCTGCCATGACAGCAGTACAATCATCTGCCACATCACCAACCACATGGACACCACCTCTGCAATCCGTACTATATGGACATCCATATGGAAGGCAGACAAAGTTTTTTTGATGGTCATATGACCATCAATTTTAAACTTGTAGGTTGCTGATGTCAGCCCGCATCAACATTTTTTGAAATTTTTTTACCCCCCTCTCATTTGCATTTTTGAAATTGTAGTCCAACTTTAAATGGCCATATCTTGCTCATTTTTTCTCCTTTTTTGGTGCATTTTTTTATGAAATGGGCTATAATTTTGTGCTCTTCATAGTGGTGGAGGAATTTTATGATTTTGATGGACGAATTTTCTATAATTTGTAGATTTCATGACTATACCTGTCTAATCCCAGATTTTGCAACTTCAGAGGCTTCGTTTGGGGTCATACGACCTCCTTTTCAGGTACCATTTTTTTGAAAGTGCATAATTTTTTGTCTACTTTCATATTCTCCCATTATTTTGTAGTGATTTTGAGTAGAAATTGTACTTTCAGTATTTGGTCTTTTTTGGCCTATTTGGTACTTGCATTTTGTTTGGATCTTAGATTAGATCACTTGAAATATTTGTTGAAGTCTCTTATATCTCATTTTGAGAGGTTGTAAAGTTGAAATCAGAAGTCCACCTTGCCTTATTTTGCAAGTGGCCCCTTGTATACGCACTGAGTATAAAGTGCGAAATCACCATTTTTTTTTTTTTTTTGGGGGGGGGGGTGCGTTCTTGATTGAGTAATTTAGGGGGGTGTCTTGTGTTATTGTGCCTCTCTCTATCTTGTGTTTTTTTCATTTTGGTGCTATGGGTTCTCCTAAATTTCCACTTTCAACTCCTCATAATTATGCATCATGGAAGATAAAGGCATGGAGTAAACTAATAGAAAAAGGACTCATTCATTATGTAAATGGAACTATTACAACACCACTTGATCCTAAGGCTGATCCTAATGCTCAAATTGAATGGCTAACTAAGAATTCTATGGCCCTTGGAACTCTTAGAAAGTATGTATCAGATGACCTCATTTTTCACATTGATAAGTGTAATACAATTAAAGAGGCTTGGGATATTTATGAAAAATTGTATGGACAAGTTGATGAGATTAAGGGCTACAAGCTTGATAGTGAACTTATAACATTGGATCCCAAGGATTTTGATACAATCCAAGATTATGTCACAAAAGAAAATGAGTTAAGAGAAAAGCTAAAGGATTGTGGAATTGACAAAAATGATGCTGAATTGGTTTATAACTTGTTGGACAAGCTTCATTCAGAGTATGTAACCTTTGTATCTAGCTTTCACACCCATAAGTTAGCTCAAGGTTCCTCTTACACTTCTCCCTCATTTGATACATTCATGGAGATGTGGATACTTGAGCAATCTAAGTTGACCAAGATGGGGATTCTCAAATCTTCAAAGTCACAAGCATTGGTGGCTAATAAGGGGAATCAAATCAATCAAGGAAAAGGAAAGAACCAAAAGCAACCTAAGTCTAAACCACAACAAGATGGAGCACAATCATCCTCTCCACAACAAGGTGACTCACCTCAGAGGAACTATTATAAGGAAAATATTTTTTGTGCATATTGCAAGAAGTCAGGACATGATGAACAACATTGTTACAAGAAGGATATTGATGAGTTGAAGAATCTTCTTGAGAAGAACAGAATCAACCTACCTTCTAGAATGTCTACATCAGCTTCTTCCAAAGATAAAGATAAAGATAAAGAAAAGGATCACTCTTTTGGGATAGATAAAGGAAATGGACAAGCTCTTTGTGCTACTACAAGTCTTGATTCAAGGATATGGCTTCTAGATTCAGGGGATTCTCATCATATGACATCTTTGCAGTCTATGTTCTCTTCATTTGAGCCTTGTATCATGCCAAAATTTTTTTATGGGCAATCATACATACATGGATTTGATTGGGAAAGGATCATTTGCCATTGGGGATAACTCCTTCAATGATGTGTTGTGTGTACCCCACTTGACAATTAATCTTCTTTCCATCTATCAAATCACACATGGAGGAACTAAAAAAATTGTGGAGTTCACACCTAATTCAGTTATCATTAGAGACTTGGAGACTAGAGATATCATTGCGACTGGGGTGGTTGATCATGCGTCTCGGTTATTCTCCTTTTCACATTTTGGTCCTATTGGCGAGGTTGATTCTTCCTATGTTGATGATTCAGATTTTGAGGAGAACTTTGGGTATGTGAACTTGGGTGTTCTCACATGTGACCCCATTCTTGAGCCTTCCATTTCATCTCCTCCTATTGATATCACATCACCTATTGCACTTGATGATGCAACTAGTGCACCATTTTTGCCTTCTTGTGATTCAATTTAGTAGGATATTTCATGTCTCCCAGCTTTAGTTCATTGGGATGACTACTTGATAGACATTGCAGGTTTGTTTGTGGAGTCCTACATGTTGGCATTCTACACTCTTATGAGAATAGTTGATGTTGTCATTGATGGAAACCAACTGGCAACCAACTGGCAACCAACCAGATAGATATCATACATTGGCACCGATAGGTGCTTACACTGGCATTCAGATTACATCGGCAACAAAGCATACTGACACCCAAGCTGACATGGGATAAAATTTTGTTTATGTGAATTGTTTTGTAAATGTAATTAACTATTTGTAAGCCGACATGCTATATTTTAAAGACTCATATAAGTATGAGATCTTATAGGTCATTTTGATATAAAAGATATGGTTGAATGAATAAGAAATTATTGTATAAGGTGATATAGTGGACAACAAAGCTTTTGGTTAATGCTTCAGCTTAAACCAGTACTGAACTAGGCATTAAAGAGATGCTATTTTGAGCAGTACATTGTATTGGATTTAATTATCCATATTGTAGTTAGTGAGACTCTTCATTAAGCAATGTGCTCTAGGTTGTTGGTCTCCCTGCATGTGCAAGCCCCTATTGTAAGTAGTATTTATTCATTGGCCAGTGAGTAAATATTCTAGGTCACAAATCCCACCGGGTTTCCTCATTAAAATATCTTGTGTTATGGTGTGTTTCTATGATGTCTCTATTATTTGTGTTTACCGCATTAATTATTGTTTACCGGTACACTGTTTTGGGTTGCAAAGTTATAAATAAGTTTAAATATTCAATCAACTAATTAGACACTGATTCACCCCCTTCTCAGTGTCTTTGGGACTATCATTGAATCTAACACTTGGTATCAGAGCCTGGTCCTCTATTTGCAAAAGCCTAATAGCTTGAGGAAGATTATGAAACCGGTACAAATGGAGAATTTAAGAAAACAGTTGGAAGGAGCTCTTGAATATTTTGATGTAGAAAAATTGAAGAATATCAAACTTGAAGATGATCTAAGGACTGCTAAGGAATTCATTAAAGGACTTCAGGAGAACCTAGTTATAGCACAAAATAAGAGAAAGGAACTTCATGAGAAAATGCAGAACGATGATGATGAAAAGGAAACTCTTAGAGACATTGCAGATAAGTTGAGACAAGAGAATAGTAACATGAGAAATGAAATGCAAGATATGACTGAGGCTATGTAAGGATATTGAAGATAGGAAGAAGAATGAAGAAGACTTGACTAGGAGACTTAATGATGCAGGAAATGAAAATCTGAGACTTTGTCATCAAAAGGATATGCTAAAGACAGATTTTTTTCACATGCAACATGATAAGAAGGAGCTCACAAGAAAAGTTGGAATTCTGCAAAATGAGTTGATCACTGCAAATGAACACAAAGACAAATTCAAGAAAATTTCAGAAAGACTTGATGACATGCTGAAAAGACAAAAAATTGATGAAGATACAATTGGACTTGGATTTGAACATGGAGAAAGTTCTAGGAATGCAAATAATCATGATCACAGTAAACCGGTAAGACAACCTAATGCTTATAAATTTAATGGGAAATGTTTCAATTGCAACAAATATGGTCATAGAGCAAATCAATGCAGATTTATAAATAATCAGAATACAAACTTACGCACTGGCAAATGTTCCAAATGCAATAAAGTTTGTCATAATTAAAAAAATTGCAGAATGAATGTGAAATGCTATGTTTGTGGTAGATTTGGGCATTTATCTAATCAATGCAGAACACAAACAAGTCAAGGATATGGAAAGAATATTCAAAGGAATAATGTAACTTGTTATGCATGTAACAAGATTGGACATATTGCAAAATTTTGTAGAAGCAAGACTACACCGATAAACAATAAATGATATAGTGTGAAGGGAAAAGAAAAGGTAGATGAAGTAAAGAAAGAATTTTCAAAATGATGGATTAAGAAGAGAGATCAGAGAGTTGATGAATCTATCTCTACACCAATAGAATAGAGTAACCCTCCACTGGTAGGAGATTCTTCATCTGATTGAGAAATAATCCTTAGGGGGTATTGTAGCAAGTTGAAAATCATGCATTCTACCCTCGGTTGATGGTGAGAAGATACATTTTTTCTTTACCGATAGAAGTGTTAAGTTTTCACTTAACTGGCAAGCATTTAATGTGGTTGTTGGAGAGATTTTTGGTTATAAAGCATCGACAAACCCTCATTTCAACTCACAAAGAATTAAAACATTTAGAGAGCATGAAACTGAGCAAGGGAATTCTAAGGCGAAGGAGCAAAGTGTCTTTCAAGCATTCTGAGAATTTCAAGTTAAGAGGTATTTATCAAAATGGAAACTTCATCTTTTGTTCTTGAGTTTATTGCAAACCCTACTATTGTGGAAAACATCAAATTCCCTAGACCTATGTTTAAGATTATCCCTGAGATTGCAAAGCGAGATGATTATGTCAGAGCTTTTTTGAAAATTCCAAAGGGTGTCGCATTTGCTGAAGACCCTAGAATCTAGATCCATTGCAACATACAAGACCTAGGGACTGAGGATTTGAAGAAATTTTTTAATGAGGTTATTGCCAATGAACATGGTGTGATTAAACCCAAACATAAGATTGTGGAAGACTTAGGCTTTGTAAAAATACTAAACATTCTCAAATTTCCATAGGAAGTTGTACGACTTTTACTTAGCAGAGTCCATGGAGAGTTCTTGTGGTTAGAGTTAGTTTGCAAGATAACCAAGGAAGAAATTAAGGAAGTTACTCGTTTACCTTCAACCAGTAGTAGGCCTGATAAAACCAAGAAATTACCTAACAAGAGTGTGACAAGCTTAACCGGAACCACATCTGATAGCAGATCACTTATAGTCAATGATGTTACGGATATAAATGTGAGATATGTAAGTATGATACTTGGATATAAAGAAACACATGCAAATAGACTGAATTTGGTTTCTAGCCTTTGTATTCACAGTGCATACGAGATGGTGAACAATAATGCTAAGATTGATGTTTGTGAATGGCTTAAAGATGAACTGATTGACAATTTGAAGAAGATTAAGGGAGATAAGAAAGGTACTTTCCATTTTGGGAACCTACTAGTATGCTTGATGCTATACTTTACCAAAGAGATACCCGACATAGGACACAAAGATTTTGGTTATGATATCCCCGTAGAAAAACAAATTCAGGAAGCTTTCACCCGTATGCGCACTAACTATGATAAGAACATTGTAGATTACCTTAAATCTTTTCAAACTAAGATGAGAGCAAGAGAAAGGTTACCGCAGAGCATAGTTGATAAGTATGACAAACAAATCTGCTTTGTTATTAAAAGAGATGAGACTTGGATGAAAGCAGTAAGCCCTAAAACTATTTGGGTTACTAAGATGGGTTATGAGGTAGACCTACCTGTTCTGGAAATATATGCAAAATCCCTACTTGATGCACCTTGGAGTCATCTGAGAAATTCTTTGGTAGTGCTGAAACCATTGAGAGTAATGTATCTATGTAGAAGAGGAGAAAAAGAAGAGAAATTTTTATTAGAGATGCATCTAAGAAGGTCAATGAAATCAAGGAAAATGTCATGAATATCAGTGGTATATCAGCTAGTGAACTTGAAGGATTGCAACAAGAAGCACATGTTTCATCGGTTGTAACATCTTCTGATACTGACAATGGAAAGGCTAGTGAGTTTAAGAGAGTAGAAAGGAAAAGGAAAACCCCACTGGTACCTTCTCCTTCTCCTAAGAAAACCAGAACACAGAGAAAGAAACAATAGGCAGTTAGGGAACCGCAGAAGAAACTTACACTAAAGAATAAACAAACACCAACTACCCCTACACTGGATGTTCTACTGAATGAAATAACACAAGAAATAAATATGGTAAATGTAAATAAATGGTATCATTCTTTTAAAGGTTCTAACAGGGACATAATAGAAGAGATCATAATTTTACATCTAGACATCTATAAAAAAGTTTTGATTGAGGTTGTGGATGTTTTGCCTAATGATCTCTATTTGAGACTTGAGGCTAAATGACTATCAGTGATGGAACTTGACAAGAAATTGAAAGTTGAAGCACTTTTGGTTGTACATCTGGTAAACTCTAAGGAAGAGATAGATGAGCTTATATCTGAAGCTAACCGGTCTGTATTTGTTAGTGGGCACCGACAAGTAAGCCTGATGGCTGGGAGAGTTAAGGAAATTGCTGATGAGACTGTAGATAAATGGGACATAATTTTTTGTTGAGAAGGAAAAGAAAGAGGAAATAAATAGACCAAAACTAGACAAAACATTCAAGGTATATTAGAAAGATAAGGGAAAAGGTAAAGTAGGTGGTGTACCTACTATAAAAGTAACATATAACATCCCTCTGCCACCTCTGGACATCCCTCCATTAACTTTAGCATCATCGGTACACACAACCAATCCACCAGATATGGCTACTGAAGGTATAACTCATGATGATACTAACCCAGAGTCTGAAATAATTTTCACCATGAATTTGGATACACAGGATATAAACATTGTTGTGGAAAAAGAGACTGCAGAGGTTAAGATAGATGATGTTAAGGACAGTAAGATCTCTGAGATACCGACACACACTGTTGACTCTCAGGAAAATGGGATACCAACACAAGTTGATCAACTGGAAACTAAGAAACCTACAGAGGATAAGGTAACTAACACAGAGCAACATGAATCAAAAAAATAGGTAGTTGAAGAGGTACTTGTACAAATTGAGAAACCATCAAAAGAAGAGTTACAAACATAGATAGATCCACCGGTAGAAAATATAAGTAAAATGGAAGCAATTGATGTAAATAAGGAAGAAATAGTGAAGGTAATTGGACAAGCATCTGTTGAGAGAAAATCCATAGCAGAACCAAGCACATCAATAGGAGAATTCAGAATGACTAACATCACAGATGTTCTTTTGGATTCTATCAAGAGGATAATAGATTGCAATGCCTTAGCATTTAAGGTATTTGATAACACATTACCTATCTTGAAAATTATTGCACCTACCTATCAAATAGATCACATTAATGATTCTTTAGGTAAATTGGACACAATGTCCAAATTTATTGCTGAAAATGTCATAACTATAGATAAGGTGAATGAGGATACTATAAAGGAGAGAGTTGACAAAGAGAAAAAAAAATTATTTGAGAACACTATAAAGAATAGTATCGATCACTTGGACACACTTTTACCAGTACTTAATTATACAATTTTGGAGTATAAGGAGCTATATAGAGAAGCATGTAAACCTCATTGTTTGACAGAGGATATAGATGAGGAAATAAAGAAGACACAGAAAGAGATTGATGATATTACAGACAATATGATAGGTTCTTTGGAACTCGTCTCAGTTTTTGAGCAGGAAATGGCAGTTTTTGAGGAGAAGTTGGAGAAACTTGAGAAAGAGAAATCAAGGTTAAGGTTAAAAGCCTGGGAACTCAAAAGTAAACTTGGTCCAAAATTAGACAGTCTCATTACTCAATGGGTTGAATTATCTAAGGCAACAGTTCAAGGAAAATGATCAGTGGAGCAGCAAATGCACTATCTAATTGGCATGATCCAGCATACTAAGGCAACTCTAACTGACAACAACAAGTTTATGCAAAGTTTGAACCTAGTTTTGGCGGACATTTTTCAGATTGTAACCAACCAGTTACAGGCGATGAGGTAGCATTTTTTCTTTATTTGATTATTTATGACATCCTTTGTCATTGATGTCAAAGGGGGAGTAGTGGAGAGAAAAATGCATTTACAGAGGAGATCACTTGCTCAGGGGGAGCACTTATTTTTGGATAGCAGTTTTGGATTTTTCTCATGAGTGTTGCCATCAATGCCAAAGGGGGAGATTGTTGGCATTCTACACTCTTATGAGAATAATTGATGTTGTCATTGATGGAAACCAACTGGCAACAAACTAGCAACCAACCAGCATCACAGATATCATACACCGGCAGGCACCGACAGGCACCGACACCGGCAGGCGCTTACACCAACATTTAGATTACATTGGCAACAAAGCATACCGACACCCAGACTGACATGGGATAAAGTTTTGTTTATGTGAATTATTTTTTCAATGTAATTAACTATTTGTAAGCCGACATGGTATATTGTAAAGAATCATATAAGTATGAGATCTTATAGGTCATTTTAATATAGGAGATATGGTTGAATGAATAGGAAATTATTGTATAAGGTGATATAGTGGATAGAGAAGGTTTTGGTTAATGACTAAGCTTAAACCAGTACTGAACCAGGCATTAGAGATGCTATTTTGAGTAGTACATTGTATTGGATTTAATTATCCGTATTGTAGTCAGTGAGACTCTTCATTGAGCAGTGTGCTCTAGGTTGTTGGCCTCCTTGCATGTGTAGGCCCCTATTGTAAGTAGTATTTATTCATTGGCCAGTGAGTAAATATTGTGGGTCACAAATCCCACTGATTTTTTTCCCACACCAAGTTTCCTCGTTAAAATATCTTGTGTTATTGTGTGTTTCTATGTTGTCTCTATTATTTGTGTTTACTGCATTAATTCTTGTTTATCGGTACACTATTTTGGGTTGCAAAGTTATAAATAAGTTTAAATATTCAATCAACTGGTTAGACACTGATTCACCCCCCCCCCTCTCAGTGTCTTTGTGACTGTCATTGAATCTAACACTACATTGCAGATTTGGGAGACATCATTGATGACATTCATCTTATCTTTGATGAAGATGGTCCTTCTTTGATTGTTGCAAGGGAACACTTTGACCCTCTTATGCATTCTCTACATGATCATTCTTTAGAGGTTGACATGATTGTGGATAATTTTGTACAATAGTTTGAGGAGGTCTCTTTATTCTTTGAGGAGACATGTGAGTCTTTGGATATTGTTCTACATTCATCTCCACTAGATCTTGGAGTGCCTTTTTCAGCAGTGTGGAGTAGTTCACAACCTTTGGAGGGGGTAACTTTCAGCATCGACATGGGGACACCTGAGCAATTTTTAGAGATTTCATTCATCATGAGTTTTTCTCCTACATCTTTCCTTCATGATTGGGGAGACTTAATGGATACACCTTTGGTTTTGTTTCTTCCCAAGGGGAGGAATGTTGCTTGATGTTTGAAGAGAAGTTTCTTCATTCATCTTCAAGCTTCTACCATTTGTGTTGATTCTACATTAAGGAGGGGCTACCTAGTCTCTCTTCTTCTTCTCTCATATGGGGGGGACTTTTTCCTCACATGGGGTTTTGTCTTTCACATACTTCTTTGAGATTTCTTTGTATATAGTTTTCATCTCTCTTTTTGGGTGAGGGTTTTTTCCCATTGGGTTTTTCTCTCTTTCCCTGCTTTATGAGAGATTGCATTGGTTTAAGTGCATTTACATTTGTACATGGCTTCCTAACATGGCCTACTAGTCGGGACCCATCTTGCATTGATTTGTTGCAATGTAGACTTAAGTGCATTCCCCTAAGTTGCACTTAAGGGGGGGTGTTGGTGTAATTATTTATTCATGTTGGATATTATTACACCTTACTTAAGTTTACTTAGGTACATGCATATCATAGTAGTTTGGGTATGAGACACTTGAGTGTTTGTGCCACATTGGGATAGTGTGTGTAGGAGAATTTCCACCTTTTGTGGTCTTATTTTGTTGTTACATTCCACATTTCGTGGGTGATCCACCTCATGTGGAATATTATATTGTTTCTTCTACCTACCACACCTATTTCCTACCTACCCTTGTTTCTTATTGAGCCACATGTCATGTTTGTATGCTCACATATCCATATAGCCTTCCCTGTATAAGCAGACTCATATACATTGTATATAACAATTGATTGATTGATTGATGATACAGTTGATTGGTATTTTCATCTTGATAGAATACAGTTTATTCCTATCATCTATTTTATCTCTCTATTGTACTTTTCATTGAGCTCTTGATCTTGGCAAAATCTCACAAGCATACCAAATCCACTAACTAAGTTTAAATTGCATTAATTTTAAATTTTATGCATTTAAAGTGATTTTGTCATGATAACAATGATCTCTTTATCTTTTGAATGAGATTTTGAAGAAATCGTCATTTCTCAACCAAGTTGTACCCCTTTTCATCATCGTTTCTCTGATCAAGTACTTGTGTATTGAGATGTTAGCTGCATACATGAGCATCTTATATAGATCCATACATTTCATTATATATTTATTTGCATTCATATTATTGTATAAAAATAAACATTTTCATTACTCATTACTCATTTTCATCATTTATTTACATATGAAAAAGAAATAAAAAATAACATCCATATTCATTCCCATTACATACATCCATACTGAAAAGATATGCATACATATAGAATAAAGCATATAGAAAGACATCTCATAATCAATCAACACAAGTATGATGAAATCAAATCAAGAGCTCGTATATCTCGTCATAACTACTACTTGTTGTTTTCCATACGAGTTACCATAGTTAAGCACAAACTCGTATGAGTAAACGTTATGACCCACACGAGTAAAGACTATCATACAACAAATAGTAACATGTTGCACAATTAAATGGTCTCTTAAAAACACTCTCGTATGATACTAGGGTGGACACCAGACGAAAAACCTTATATATGCTCATGCGACCAAATACAAAGCAACAGATACTCGTATGAGCCACAGTAACAAACCGATAGTTTTGTGGTTGATTATGTCATCTCTGGCACTCGAATCGATGCTCTTGAATAGGAATTTCCATCTTTCTTCACAGGAGGTTTTTCAAATTTTTGAACTTTGAGAGGCAAAAATGAATTGACAAAGACACATTGAACCCCTTATATAGCCCAAACCCTAATTTTAAAACTTTCTCCAATGGACATAAAATTTGTACCCTTGCCTAAATCGACTGTCCTGAGTTCATTTTCAAGATTGAAATCAAAATCTGATGTCAATTTTCTAGTCAAAATTTCACAACATTGACCACTTGGTATTTTCGTCTTCTAATCGCTTATTCGAAACATTTTGCGCTCAAATAATTTTGAATTTAAACCTTCAACATCAATCTTCGTGCTCAAATTATCATCGTTAAATATTTTTATGTTTTCAAAATTGCCTAAAATCATTGTACCCTCGCTATCTTTTGATTTCACTCCCGAGGGGGCATATTCATTACATCTGAAAAATCATTACATCTTTTCAGTGATTATCATTATTTAAAAGTCAAGAAATTTTTCAAATCTTCATCTAAAGTCGAGCATAAATCTTTTCAGTCAAAGAAAATCAATTAAACCCTATTACTAGGGGCATCTTAACTCAATCACGCCATATTAAGTTCAGATTCTTTGATGTCAAATAAATCAATCTCTAGGGGCATAACAATTTTTGTCCTTATCTGAATCAATCTCCAAATCAATGCTCAGTTTCATCACATCAAATCAAGTTGGACATTCTCTCTTTGCTCAGTTGATTCATGTTAAATCAAGTTTAGAATCAGTTCACTTTGCTCAGTCGATTCTTGTGCAATCAAGTTCAGAATCAGTTTTATCTCTCGCTCAATCGATTCTTGTTCAATCAAGTTTGGCATCAGTTTTATCTATCGCTCAGTCGGTTCTTGTTCAATCAAGTTCGGAATCAGTTTTGTCTCTTTTCTCAATCTAGTTCAATCAAGTTCTAGATCGATACTCATTTTTTGATCAATCAACTTCAAGAACAATATCTTACTCTGCATCAGTCCTAGTTCAATCAAGTTCAAGATTGGTATTGCTTTAATCAAATCTATTCAGTTTCATCGCTTCAAATCAAGTTGAACATCTTGCTCTTCATCAGTTTATGATCCATCAAGTTTAGAACTGATATCTATTTGACATCAACTATTCTTTATGCTGGCAATTGACACTCATTGGATTCATTTTGTTGTCATTGATGGCAACAAGATCTGATGGAAGTCATTAACCAGCACTAGGAAGCATATACCAGCAGATACCGACTTTGGAGCATTCAGGGCTACACTGGCACCAGCACTGGCACCGACATCAAGGAGGATTTACTTTATAAATCATTTTGTAATTATTGTCAAGGCCGGCATTGAATATCTTTTGTAAATGTATTGTAAGCTGACATAAGACATATTATTTGTAATAGGTATATAGGTCAGTCTGCTAGGTTATTTTTGAGATGATGATGAGATATATGAGATGTGTGGATATAGGAGAATATAACAGAACTGTATGATGTGAAATATATGTATGAAGATCATTTTGTATGCAAGTGTTATATCATGCAATGATCAGTAGATAGATTGGAAAGCATTCTTGGAGGAGAAGAAATACCGGTAGTAGTTCAGGGTTTATGAACCGGTACAAAGCAGAGCCAGAACCAGAACTCTATTTTGCATAGCAGATACATTATTGAGTTCATTTTCAATAATTTACTTTAGCAGAAAGCTTGTAGTCAGTGAGGCTCTTTAGTGATGAGCAGTATGCTCTAGGCAATGTGCCTTCCTGCAAGTGTAGGCCCCTATTATATGTAATATCTTTTCATATGGCTAGTGAACTGATATTGTGGGTCACAAATCCCACCGTGTTTTTTCCTCATTGAGGTTTTTCACATATAGATTTTGTGTTATGGTGTTCATTTATGTGTATGGTTTATTGAATTCTTGTTATATGTTTATTTGTTTACCAATTTATATATGTATGGTGTAAAAGGATAAAAACTGTTCATACCGGCAGAACACTGATTCACCCCCCTCTCAGTGTTCTTGGATCCCAACACTTTGAACCAACGCAATGATCACACATTAATTCAAAGAGGGGAAAATGTAATACCCTAAAAATGGTCACCTAAACCATGGGTCCCTAATCTCAACAACATCACCAAGGTCCTAACCAAAGGCAATTAAATCAACCTTGAGCACTTCATTAATTATTTCTTCAATCATTAATGTTACATGGAAAATTAATCACTCTATACTAACTAAATATTCATTTAATTAATTAAATCATTTCAAGTAAATCATTTTGATCAATTATCCTATTTATTTAATTAAATATCCTAATATATTTAATTAATAAATCAACTTGCCATTTAAATCACAAAAAAAAAGAATTAGTTTAAAGAAAAAGAGGAATTAATTTACAAAAAGAGATTAATCAGAAAAAAAGGAATTAATCTCCAAAAGAAAGAGTAAAATTAATCTTCGAGAGAAGAAATCAAACTTAATATATTTCTTTTTCTAAAATTGAGATAACTTGAGAAATTTTAGAAAAGCAATTAAATTGAATTAATCATTTTTTCTAAAATTAAAACTCAAAGATTTTCTTGAGGAAAGAGGTTCAGTTACATTGAAAAGAATTTTTTAAATAAAAATCTTGATCAAATTAAAGAAATGTGCATGGAATCCACTAATTTTCTCTCAAGTGCATGGAATCAACTAATTTTATCTCCAATGCAAACTCAAACTTATGATCTGGATGCATTCAATGAAGCTATAATTGGAATCTATTTGAAGATTAACTTAATCTGATCTCTCAATTATTTCAATTAACCTGGATTGTGCTTTTTCTTGAGGAATTGTAACCGTTCATTGTTAATCGATCTTGACCATTGGTCTCTCTTTTGAGTCTCTATAAATTCAACCCTTCATCTCTCATTCAAGACACCCTGGAGATTTATTGTTATTGTGCAGTTTTTGCTCTGGAGTCAATGAAAATATTGTGCTTTGAGATTATTGCAGCTTAGTTTAGCTTTTTGCATTTTTAGTTTAATCATGATTGCTTGAATTCATCTAGCTTAATATTCATTCATATAGCTTAATCTTGCATACATTTATCTTATTCTTATGCTCATATAGATTAAATCCTTCATCTTTGTGTAGTGTAGTCACTGGTATTGCTTAGACAAATCTAAGAGCAAGTCTATACTCACATCTTTTAGAAGGCAATAGGTCGATTTGTTATGGTTTTTTTATATTCATGATTATATCTGTCTAACCATGCATGCAATGACTTAATTGAAGTGTTGTGTCTTACAACTTGTAGACTTTATCTACTTTTCACATACACAATACTCAACATGTATGTATAAATCTACATGCCCAGTGGTGGTCTCTCAGAGTAAGATTAAGTATTTTATCAAAGTGAATTTTGGAGAGGATTTAGATGAGTGTTGGTATGTGCAGTTGCAGAAAATATCAAATGGGAAAATTTGAGTATTAGGATCTTGCCCTCTAGGCAGCATCATAAGAATTTGTTTTACAGTGTGATTCTCAATATATCAGTCTACATGCTTATCAGTTTAAAGGGTCTCATGTTGTCATTTTATCAGTTTTTGTAGTTGTTTTCAGAGGCTCCGAGCTCAGTTTAAAAATAAAGGAGGGGTTTAAATTTATTCAAAGTAGAACAAGTACAAAGCAAGGGCATCAAACAACCCTGTCAAGATCCACTAAGTAGTCTAGCTGATGAGATAAATCTAGGGCTAATTGACCCTTATCTATGATATACCAATTATGCATGTTCTCAAAAGCCCATTTCGCGAGACAATTGACAACACCATTCCATTCCCTAGGGATATGCATGAAAGAAACAAAAACCAAAGAATCACACAAATGAAGAATCTGGTTAACAACCAAACTCAACTGCCAACTAACATCTGTAGAATGATGTCGAGTCAGAAAATTCACCACAACCTGAGAATCGGATTCACAAATGAGCCTACTCCAGCCAAGAGCACAAGCACGCTCCACAACAAATAAAGTGGCGAGAGCCTCCATCAAATTATTAGTGTGACAACCTTTATAAATAGAAAAGAGAAATTGAATAGTCCCCAAGCTATCTCTACCAATGTTGCCAATACCAAAATGACCAGGGTTTCCCCGAGAAGACCCCACTCGTGTTAATTTTTAGAATGCCTTGTTGAGGAGAACACCACCTCCCCACCTGATTTATCTTCTGAAGAGGGTGTCAACATCTATTTCTCATGAGATGGTGTTGTGGAGGAGGAAGATGGAGCCAATTGTAGTAACTAACATCACCTAGATCCATAGTCGTAGACAAATCACATTTTGTAGAAATAGGTTCTCCCAAAGAGTGGAGAATTTTCCACCACAAGAGGTGGGTTCCCAACAACACATCTTGAAAAATCTGATGATTGCTCTCCAACCATATATGTTGAATAATAAAAGAAGGGCCAAGAGACCAAGCAACTTGAAGAAAAGAGGTTTTGGTCGGGTCGTGCTCCAACGAGAAAAAAACTCAGCCAAAGAAGAGACATGCCAATAGGATTGGTTCCACAGCTCCCACCAACAGTGCCAAATATGTCTAGAATAGGAACATTGAAAGAAGAGATGAGAGACACTCTCTTCACTATTACAACACAAAACACACATCGAGGGGCCCTAAAAACCATGCTTATATAAATTATCCCAGGTGAGGCACCGGCTGTGGACCACTAGCCACATGAAAAAATTACACTTTAGCCTAGAGAACTTATACCAAACTTGCTTCCACCAAGGGACCTGAATGTCCCCAAAAGTCTGTGGCACCAACTCAACATAGCCAGTAGAAATAGAAAAATTTCCAGACAAATCATTACTTGCCCAAGCCAAAACATCATTCCTTGCCAAGGTGGTGCATTCACGAGACTCAAGAATTTGAGCTTGATCTTTTCTATCTTCCACAAATCCTCCAAGCGGCCATTCAGAAGGATTTTTCCAACAAAAATGAGCCACCAGCCCTCCATTATGAGCAATCTTATAATGATCAACAATATCCCAACCAGCAATAGTAAACATATCAGAAAGGGACTGAAGATGAGGATGAGTAGAAAGGATAGGAGGATGACCATCCTAGGAATCCAGCCAAAAAAGAGCTTGAGACCTTGTATGATACATCCAAAATAGCTTATTCTTAACTAACTGAGCCCCCAACTTAAGAGTATCCTAGATCATAGAACCATGACCCTCCATAGGAAAACGAGGAACATAAAACACATTAACATTTGGAAGATACTTATGGGTGAGAATACGAGCCCAAAGTTGATTCTGACTAATGTACTAGTGCCAATATAACTTAGCAACAAGAGCTTGACCATTAAAATAGCAGAACATAAACCAAGTCCACCCTCATTCTTAGGCCTGCACATAGTGTCCCACTTAACAAGGCTCCATTTAGCAGTTGACAAAGTACACTCCAAAGAAATTGCTGAGAGAGGGTATCAAATTCTTTAAGGAAATACATGGGAGCAGCTTGAACAAAACATCTATAAATAGGCAAAGCTTGAATAACAGATTTTAAAAGAGCTAGTTTGGCAGTAGTAGATAGCCACTGGTGAGTCCAATGATTACCCTTCCGACACAACTTGTCAAGTAGAATTTTCCAAGAAGACCTGGTGTGTCTTCCAACAGTAAGAGGAATATCCAAATAAACAAAGGGAAGAGACCCAACTTGAAACCGCAAAATATCAACAATCCTCCTCTGAATGGCCTGAGGAGTATTAAAGAATAAGATGGAAGATTTATTCTCATTGAATTTCTAACCAGAAGCAGCAAGGTAAATATCCAAGGCATGCCAAAAAGATTTAGCTTCCCTAATACGAGCGAAACCCATAAGAGCAATATCATCTACAAATTGGATATGAGAGATCTGTGGCAAACCATTGCCCCATTGCCAACCATGAATAAGGCCCTGAGAACCATGAAACTTAAGAAAATAACCCATACTCTCAGCCATAATAATGAACAGGTAAGGCGAAAGAGGATCTCCTTGGCAAAGACCACAGGAAACCCCAAAAGGCTCTGAAGGTTCGCTATTCACAATAACTGAGAAAGACGAAGAAGTAACACAACTCATAGTCCAATTCACCCACTCTATGTTAAAACCAAAGGCTAAAAATAATTTTTTGAAGAAAACTCCACTTAACTCTATCATATGCTTTGGCCATATCCAATTTGATGAACATAGAGCACTCCTTTGAGGCTGCCATAGAGTGAATAACCTCATAAGACACCACCACCCCATCCAGAATTTGTTTACTAGCCACAAAATCCCCTTGTTCCTCAGAGATCACAAAAGGAAGACAAGTTTTGAGGCTCTCTACAATCAGCTTAGTGATAATCTTATATACCACATTACAGAGAGAAATCGGGCAAAAAAACTTAAGTTTATTAGCACCATCCTTTTTGGGGATGAGAATCAAGAAAGAAGAATTCAAAGCTCAGAGCATCTGCTTACAACAAAGAGATTCCCAAACCACCTCCAATAAATCCAGATTAATAATATCCCAAAAATCCTGAAAAAATTCAATAGGAAAACCATATGGGCCTGGAGATTTACCTTTGTTCATTCCGAACACAACATCCTCTAATTCGGGAAATGAAATTGGATGAATGAGAGAGGCATTCATAGAATTGGTCACTAGAGAGGGAATAGAGAAGAGAATCAAATGCTCCTCATCCATAGTAGGAGGGGGATCTTTAGTAAAAAGATCAGAGTAGTAATGACGAGCCTTGTGAGACATAGCTGGCATAGATGAAATCTGAAGCCCTTCTGAGGTAACCAGAGAGGAAATATACCCCTTATTATGACGATCTTGAACAAATTGGTGAAAAAAAGCACAATTACTATCCCCTTCTTGAAGCCAATCAACTTGAGCCTTTTGTTTCCAAAAAATCTCCTTATGAAGCTCCCACTCCTCCACATTGTGCACAGCTTGGGATTTTGCTTTTCCAAGAGCATCCGAGAAACCATTATCCCATATCTGGTGAGTAATCACAGCAAGATGTTCCAAAGCACTCCTCTTCCTAGACTTAAGATGACCAAAGCATGACAGATTCCATCTCTTAAGGTGATCTTTGACATATTGAAGTTTCTTGACAAAGAAATACATAGCTGTGCCAAAAGTAGGGCCTCCCTCTCTCCACCACTTAGCCAGTAAGTCATGTAGTGAAGAGTCTTGAAGCCACATAAGCTGAAATTTAAAAGGAGGATTCTTTGGAGCAGCAAAAGAAGAAGCAAAAAATTTAATAGGCTAGTGATCAGAACCTTTCTAGTCTAGAATTTTGGAAATAGTAACCAAACTGCCACCAACCCAAAAATAGGAGACAAGAAACATATCCAACCATTCAGAAATTGCTTCCTCTCCACTTCGTTTATTATTCCAAGTAAAAATCCCATTAGAAGGCTTAACATCCACTAAAGCAAGCACATCCACCTAAGCTCAAAAAAGATCAGAAGAAGGACCCAGTCTAGGCAACCCTCCTGCCTTCTCCTGCAGACTCAACACATAATTAAAATCACCTCCAAAGATCCAAGGAAGATAAGGAGCACAAGAGTGGACAAACCTAAGATGTACCCAAAGCTGGATTTTACCTAGGATATCAATTGGAGCATAAATGTTTGTAATAAGAATAGTCTCCCCAGAGTCCAATGCGGAAGCAACCATGGAGATAGAAGAATGACTAGAATTCCACCAAAGGGGATAAATCTTACGAGGATCCCAAAAAAGAGCCGGACTTCTAGAATTACCATGAGAGCCAATGCATCGACACTGACCAAAATACCAGATATGAGAAGCATACTAAAGCATGCAATCAATAGAAACCTTAGTCTCCTGAACACAAAAGATGTTTGGAGGATGAACAACAATCAAATCATGAATAGCCTTTTGACGGGAGATACTATTCAACCCCCTTACATTCTAGGAAAGAATAATCATGGAGGAGATGGGGAAAAGTGAGCATCAATGGTCTTAATAGACCCAAACTCCACCAATAAATATCCAATAAGTTTAATCTTTTCAAGATCCTTATTTCTCCCAAAAGTACAAGGAGAAAAAGAACCTTTCTTGAGAGGGAATTGTTGCATGCCGAGTCTGTGAGAAGAACCCTTACTCCTATCACAAACTACCTTAGCCAAATTTGCAAGAACCATGTCATCTTGCAAAGGCTCATCCATGGTCACATTTTGGTTCTGAACAACATGTGGATCATTCACCAAAATAATATCCTATGAAATGTGGGAGTCAGATCCCGAATCCTTATTCAAAACAACATCCACCAAATTTCCCTCCTCTAAGGCCAATGAATTCAACACCTTGAACTGATTGAGGCCCTCATCAGTTTGCCTATCTCTGAAAGATCTTTTTTGCCCATGGTTCCTTGCCCGAGATTTAATAGGAACAAATCCTTCCTTGTCCTTACCCAAATCAGTATCACTCATTGGAGCTTTCCTTGTGTCTGCTTCAGCCTCCTTAGGCAGTGAAGAAGGAGAGGGCCTATTAGAACAGGAATTTTTATTAACCTTAGGACATTTCCATTGAAGATCTCCATATTCATGACAGACACGATAGCAGAAAGGCAAGGACTCATAATCCAGTGGCTGAACCCAAGAAGAGGAGCCAAGACAGATTTCAAGAGAATCTGGCAAGGGGTTATTCAAGTCAATTTCCACAAAAATACGAGCATAATAAATTACCTTATGATCAGGGTTTATTGAGCCACCGCAGTAGGCTTCCCAAGAAGAGCCGCAATCTGCTGTAGAATATCATCCCTCCAAAACTCCAGTGGAAGTAACGGAAGTTGAACCCAAACAAGAACCCTAGAAGGTAATTCCTCGGCAGAATTAAAACCAATATGCTAGGGTTTGATAAATAGCCCCACATGATTATAGAAATAGGGTCCTCCCTCAAATACCCAATTTCGATCAGCAAGGTTGGAAAAAGAGACCATAAAGTAGCTATTTGCAGTGAGCATAATATCCATCTCACCCTCAACCTGCCACGATCATCTTATCTAGGCTTCCAATGCCGACAGAGAAATACGACTGCCAAGAAATTTGCAAATGAGAGTGTGACAACTCCAATACGATACATCATTCATAACCGAATCCGAAGAAATAACTAGGACTAGAAAATATTGAGATCTAGGGAAGTAACCATTAGCTTTCTTCATTTTTGAGCCATCACCCTCATAAAAAGACTCTAGTTTTTGTGCATGCAAACCCAAAGAAGAGCCATGCAGACCCGATGAAGAACCATTATGGGGCACCTCAGGATCAGCTACCACTAGACTGATGGATACCACCTGCATTGCCATGGACAAAACCACATATAACCCACACA
Organism: Cryptomeria japonica; assembly: GCF_030272615.1. Lineage (NCBI taxonomy): Eukaryota > Viridiplantae > Streptophyta > Pinopsida > Cupressales > Cupressaceae > Cryptomeria > Cryptomeria japonica. Next base: position 451,085,948 of record NC_081406.1, read on the forward strand.
TAAAACTACTCACTCCCCAAAATGACAGCTCCGAGGAACAAACCGCAGTCCTCTCCAAACACCAAAACCCCCAAACAAAGAGCAAGAAAATCATGAACCAAGGAACAAAGAAGACAAGCCCCCCTATCTCCACACTCCCCCCTGTGAACACTTGAACTCCCCCACCCACAATGCCTGTAGCAGCTAAGAAGGAGAACAACTAGGGCATGAATGCCCTAGCCCGAGTTAACATCCACCTCCCGCTCAATGCCATCCTTATCTCTCAGCTCCGAGCTCAGTTTAGCCACTTTGAAAAAGGGTTAAAATTTAAACTTCAGTGACAACCCATTAAGTATTTCATGCTCCAAATACATTCAAAGATGTTGGTAGATAAGTGTAAGGTGACATTGTTTCTATTCGAAAAAAATTTAGGACCAAGCCCACAAAGGGACCTAGTGTTCACCATAGAATTATAGGGGAACTTAAATTTGGTTTGAAAACATTATTATTATTTAAGTCATTTTGATTTAAATAATAATATTTCAATAGATTAAAGTATTGATGGCTTCTAATTTTCAAAAGGAAAAAATTAAAATCATTATTGTTTTAAGGGGCATTTGAAGATAACATGGATGTGTAAAGTGATGGGGCCCTTTACCTTTGTGCACGATAAAGGTTTCTTCCCGAGTGATCAATGAGATAAAATGTATGCGTCAATGAGGATACGAGTGACCAAAGAAATAGTTTTTACATGAGCAAGTGAAACATTCATGGGGGCCACTAAAGTTTATAGTATATTCTCAGGTGCTCGAGGAAATGGAATGGAGTTCCAAGTGAAAAATAGAAATGCCCTAATCTTATTTTTGACTAAAATGTTATAGTTTTCTCTTCAGCATAAATCATTCATGGCAGCCATGATCGCACAATACGCATAAAATGGCTTTGGTGAAATGGCTTTAGAAAATTTCAAGGAAAATGCAACTCACAAGTGTATTGCCAAATTCCATGACCTTTCCTAGCATCCTCCCCTATGTGTCAAATAAGAGCTTTGGAATAGTGGATCAATATACATTGAAGCATAAAGGATGGAGGAGTTTCATCAGATATTATAGTTGGGAAATCTCTGACAAAAAAGTATGCAAAATGTAGAAGTATAAGATAATGAATGTGAACTATTCATTGTGCCCCAAATAAATATGGCCTCATTGCTGCAATGACTGCAACATTTACACAAAACATATTCAATGAAAAGGTTTAGAAAACCTTCAAGCAAATGCAGTAGCATGTATATTGCCAAATTCCATGACTTTCTCAACATCCTCCACACGTGTGCTAATTTGAAATATTTGGAAAAGGGTATAGACATTTACCAAAGTATAGACAAGGCAACGTGGAAAAGATTCCTCAAAGAGATGTGGTCTCATGGCTGGAATGATTGCAGAACATACATAAAATAGATTTCTTGAAATGGTTTTAGAAGTGTAGTTCCCTTCCATATCACACACTTTTGTGATACTTTTGATAGATACTTATGGCTTTATTTATATTTTGAATGCTATTATTTTGATGCTAGACATTGCATATTGACAGTTGATACATTATGGTTTTATGTGGATGATGATATACTCAAGACTATTATGATGATGGGACATATGTTTGGTTATTTATGAGAACTCATTATAAGCATGTGATTTATATCTTCTTATGATGATATTGTGCTATGTGATAATCTTACTTCATGCTTATATTGGATAGGATGAGATTATTGATGACATTATGTCTTTTTATTATTATATTATCATTCTAGTTGTGAAAGGGATGATGTTATGCCACTCATTTATGAGCAGGGTGTGATGTTGTGATTTCCTTTCACCCACTTTCTTATTTTATGTTATATGTAAATGCATATGTTGTACATAGATTTTTTATGTTATGCAAGATGCAAATACTAGACATCGACTCCACCTAGTTTCACAGGTGTAAGCGTGTTTCTAATCCCAATGGAAAGTTGATCAGAGGTGGCATGAAGCCTTATCACACTCTAAGCTTAGTTGGTATTGCCAATCCTAGTGTTTTGGCTAGAGTTGCCTTGCTATGTGTTATATGGTATTGTATTTATTTCATGTTGGGTTTATTTTATGAGATGTGGTAATTAATTAATTAATTATTATTATTATATAGTTTAATTGTGTTAAACTAATTATGATGGTTGGTATAGATATTGTTGGGTGAAAATTTTGTAAAGTGGTGAAGGGTTACAAAATTTGAGTTTCACAATAGAACATGAGATAATACTTCTCAGAAGGAAAAGCACAATCTCTCCTAATTATAAGGGAAGGCTCCCCCTTTCTACTTCAATTTATAGTTTCCTTGTTCTACCTGCTAACTTTACACTAATTCAGGATGTTACAACTTCATTCTCTTTTTTAAGAACAAGTTCTATCTAATTCTCTTTTTAGAACAAATTCCTTCTTTTAATTGAAACAACTCAAGCTTGCAGTAATATTAAAACTATACTAATTAGGAAGTAAAGTGTCCATGAAAGAACAGAGTCTTATGTTACTTCCTATTTTTGAAAATGACTTAGGGACATGCCTTATTTAATGACCTCCATAATTTCAAAATAAGATAATTCACATAATTCATAGAAAAATTCATAAAATAAAGCATTAAATATTCCACATGTCCAAATATACAAGATTGGAGACTTAAAAATACATTTGATGATAAAGATTTAATACACAACCTATAACAAGGCTAAAAATAAGGGAGCGTGTTCCTTTAAAATAGAGCACAAGGTCAATTATAATAATTACATGAAGAATAATTCATGATGATCATCGAGACAAGAACCCTGGCATCTATCTCTCGCAATCACATCAGGGGCGAGAACATTGTCGGAGCGCATATCCACCCTACAACAAAGTAGTTACACTTCCCCGGAATCTTTCATGATATGAAAGATACCTGACCCAACACAAGGGAGACTGACAATGAAAATCTAGCAAGAGTAATGGAATAGTGTAATATGACATATCTATTTTTCAGCTAATTTAACAACATCATGGTTACATAAGAATGCATATTAAGCATGCATAGCTTACATGAGCATAATATCATCAATCCATGCACTTGATAACTTATCAAGGATCTTATTTTCAATCAAACCTCCATTAATTGTAAAATCCCATTAGAACCATAATTCAATTTACTCAACTTCTCAATAAATATAAAAGACAATAATAATAGGTGTTACTACAACACATCTCAGCATATGTAAGTTTACAAGAGTATTCATGAGTATCTATAAGAAAGCATATAAGAGTCTCATAAAAAGCATATAATGATATCAAACATGAAGACATAGAATGGCTAATCAAGAAAAGAGCATGTGCTTAATAATGGCTATTTACTCACTTACAAACATTGAAATTAATAGTGCAAATAATAAGAAATGCATATTCTAGAGAGTAACAATATAGACATCTATCATTAAAGAGGGTTAAAGCACTAAATATACCCTGAATGCATATTTCAGTTTCCTTTCCGCAATCAATTTATTTTATGCCTGCAAATATACTAGATTTGTCTTCACAAAGAAAGAAAATAATATTTTTCTCATTATAGCTTAAAAACCAATTCACTATTTAAATACTAGACTCTAATTATTGATTTCTACTTCCAAACTATGTTTTATTGTTGCACTTAAAAACCAATTCACTATTTAAATAGAAAACTTGGCAAAAGATTAAATTTATGTTTTTAGAAATTTTTTTATTGCATCTCCTCTTATCTTATTCGAGATGACATCTTTTATCCTTAGAAAAACATGTTTCTTTATCTAAATTTATCCTTCTAATAATAATTAATATAAATTCCTTAATAACCATTTGTGTTATTTTATCTCACCTTTTCTTATCCTTTATGTAGAAACTTTGTCTTCTCACAAATATTTTCTAAATTTAAAACCTTTTATATATATGACTCTATCTCTTTCTTTTTTTTAATAATATATAAGAAAAGGTATTCATTATATTAATAAAAAATTATTAATATATTTAGACAAAGTTTCTATTTTATTTGTGTTCTATTTAATTTATAAATGCTTTTCAATCAAATATTTAATTTATTTAAAAGATCTTCATAATTCACATAAAAGCAATTATAATACAAATTTTATATTTTAGATTTCTAAAAGAATTTAAAAAGAAACTTTTTTTCTCTTTTTTTTTTAAATTTATTTTTCCTTAAAAAATATTCCATATCTTTCTCACCTTTTCTTACTAAAACTCTTAATATGTAACATGAATTCTATTAATTAAGTTTCTAAATATTATTTTAATAGAAACTCTTGATTTAAGTTTATTTTTATTTTAAAAGGATTATTTTTTTGTTTTAATTTATTTTTATTTTTTAATTGCATGTATGAGATATGTATAAATAAATTAAAAACTTTTTAAAAGAAAAAAATGAAAAATAAAACATTAAATATAATAATGAAATTTTATTCTGCAACTAAAAATACATTATGTTCATTTAAAATATTTTTCAAACATTTTAATATCTTTAATATAATTTATATTTAGGATTCAAAAGAAAAATCAATATAAATATTAATAAAAATATTAAAATCAAACAATAAGAAATCCTATGTCATGACTATATAATTATACAATTAATTTCATCATTAAATAATAATTATAAAAATAAGGGATGTGACACCTTTTGTATACAAATAACTCAAAGTTTCTTTCAAATACGTAAGTCCTATCAACCACTATAACCCAAGTACCGATATATTGCTAGCTCAAAGACTTTCAAATATATCGTGAGGCTTTCTACTCTAACAAGATAACCTAGTATAGCACAAAGACTTTACCTTCTTATCCACTCAATATAAACTTCAAACATAATTAAAAAAAGCTCAAGGACTTTCCAATATGACCCACACCAATTTCCTATTAGTTTTGATGCCAATTGTTAATAAGATGAGAGTGGGGGGTGAATCATACAAATTTAATCTTCAATATATTCAACAGATTCAACCTCGGTAGCTTTAACAAATATATGTAACCAAAAATGTAAAACATGCAAACTTAAGAACACATAATCATAACAACACTCATAACATCAGATTTAACGTGGAAACCCAAATAGGGAAAAACCATTGTGGGATTTTGGACCCACTAAGAAATATACTCTTCTAGAGTATGCTTAGTTAAAAGCAAATCCTGTTAAAGATTACAAACACATTGCTAGATGTGACCCGGTTAAGGGATTTCCCTCAGATCTGTTAGGATCTTCACCTTGTTAGAGGTGACCTTGTTAAAGGGTTTCAAACACTCAATCAGAATGTCACCTTGCTAGAGGATTTACAAATAAGATTGTTAAGTCCACTCAGTTAAGAGATTTTCTATCACTTACAAATAAATAATAGTAATGAGTATGTCTGCAACTTTGCATCTAAAATGCTAAAGCAAATTCTTATTTGCTTAATACAATCTAGTCATAGGACTTATCTTGTCCCTCTGCTGGGCTCCTTACTCTGTTACTCAAACAGGTCTTCAAGCTTCTGTTCTCGGTAATCACTATGTAGCATCCCTGTGCTTACACTTGCCCACATACATTGTTTATCAACAACTCCTTATTTATAAACAATTTGCTACTCGCTTAATCTCTTTGATCACATTTCCCATGATCAATCATAGCCATCAAATCTTCAATCTTGACCAGGTTCAATGTATCCTTCGATCTGAAAATGTTTTACCTTGCCTTGGAACTTGCATACATTTCTTGGAACTTGTGCTAGGGTATTGTGGTTCAATATGAGCTATAGATCTTCCTGTCGATCTTCCATTGCCATAGATCCTTAACAAACTTCATACACATTGTATCAATCATTTAATCATAACCAGCTCATCAGCTTCCATCATTAAATAATGCATGCATTCATCCAATGCATTCTGTTATTACTCGGTTGCAACTCAGTAAATACTAAACTTCACTCGGTAGACATTCCGCCTTCATTAACTGATAGCGATAACCTTAGGGTTTACCGACTAGGTTCCTTGCTCGGTAACATAGTATAGTATTAACCTTACAAACAATAGCATATGTAGGATATCACAACAATCTAAACAACATGATCTCATCATTATCTAACTTGGTAATAGTTGCCCATTGAATAACTTATTCCTCCCCTTATTCATCACATTCTTTCTGTGTCTTTTACCGACATCCTAATTCTCTTCAAAACATACTTCTTAAGATATGGCAACATCATACTAAATCAGAAAATCAATTTCTTGACATCAATGACAAAATAATATTGTGAAGACAGTAAACATCCTTAATCAGTTATATCCATAATTATCAACAACCTTCTCAACATCCTAATTGAAATGCCAACAATCTCTTATTGTCTATTATAATGCCAACAATCTCCCCCTTTGGCATTGATGGCAAAACCAATTGATTTGACCTACAAGATTCAAATTCAGATTGTTGAAATTCTCTCCCCCTGTCATTAGTCTTCTCCCCCTTTGACAACAATGCCAAAAGAAAACTAATACATAATTTCTTCCTGTGAAGTAATTCCTTTGTTGTTCGGTATCAACTTAGTCTCAGTTAGAGTATTTTATCTTCAATTCCTGTTCCCTATTTTTGTTTCCTGCACACCTTTAGAAAACATCCTAAAGTGTGTAAATCAGCATCAACTCCTAAAAGGTAATCTTTAGAGTCATCGAATTGATGCTTTCACCGAACTCGGTCAGTGAGTAGAAGATAGGGGTAGGACCCCTAACTTACTTATGAGATACTCAAAAGTGTCCCTTGGTAGTGGCTTGGTGAAAATATTTGCTATTTGTTCCTTTGAGCTAACATACTCCAACACCACTTTCTTCTCTTGAACTTCTTCTCTAAGATAATGATATTTGATAGAGATGTGCTTTGTCTTAGAGTGCATAACAAGAATCTTTGAAATGTTAATGGCACTAGTATTATCACAGAATATAGTTACTGGCTCGGTAACTTTCTTATTTATGTCTTCCAACAGTTGTTTGATCCATGCTATATTGGTAAAATTCAATACTGCAGTAACATATTCAGCTTCTGTTGTTGACTGTGAAATACATCCTTGTTTCTTGCTAAGCCAACTCACTAGTCTTTCTCCTAAAAAGAAAGCTCCACCACTTGTGCTTTTCCTATCATCTATGTTGCCTGCCCAATCAGCATTAGTATAAAATTTTAAATCAAAGTCATTTCCTTTCTGATATACTAAGCCATAATCCTCAGTGCCTTTCAAGTATCTGAAAATTCTCTTGATTGTTGTCATGTGTGTTTCCTTGGGATCTGCAGAAAATCTTGCAACTATACCTACTGATTGTGCTATATCTAGCATGTTGTGAACAACATATTGCAACTTTCCAATCATAAATTGTTAAAGTGTCTCATCAATAGATGCAGATTCATCATTCTTTGATAGTTTACAGTTGGTAGTCATAGGAGTACTTACTGGTTTTGAATCCTCCATTCCAAATTTCTTCAAGATTTCCTTTATGTACTTGGATTGAGTAAAGAAAATCTCATCTTTCATTTACAGTATCTGTAGACCTATAAAATACTTTATCTCACCGATTAATGACATCTCAAATTCTTTTCTCATTTCATTTCCAAAGCTCTTGCATAAAGAGTCATTTCCACAAAAGATAATATCATCAACAAATATGACTGAGATCAGTATTCCATTGTTTTCATCATTCTTCATGTACATATTGTTGTTTTCACTTGTCCTTATAAAACCAATCTTGATTAAATAAGAGTGCAATCTTTCATACCATGCTCTAGGTGCTTGTTTCAGACCATATAAAGCTTTGTTCATTTTACATACCTGATCTTTATTCTCTCCTTCAACAAATCCTTCAGGTTGTTCAATAAAAACTTCTTCTTCTAATATACCATTCAGAAATGCAGATTTGACATCCATTTGATATACTTTGAAATTCTTGTAAGCAATGTATGCCAATAATGTTCTTACTCCTTCAAGTCTTGCCATAGGTGCAAAAGTCTCACCATAATCAATTCCTTTTTCTTGACCATAACCTTTGCAAACAAGTCTTGCTTTATTTCGAATGACCTCACCTTTTTCATTCAGCTTGTTTCTGAAAATCCACTTTGTACTGATTACATTTTTGTCCTTCGGTCTTGGGACCAGTGTCCATGTGTCATTTTTCTTTATTTGATCAATCTCTTCTGTCATAGCATTTATCCAATCTTCACTGTTAAATGCCTCTTTCACTATCCTTGGTTCAAATTCAGATATCAGACATGTATTTTGTCTCAGTTTATTCCTTGTCATCACTGGATCATTCTTATCTCCTATAATCTGACTTGATGCATGATTCCTTTTGACATACTTTTCTAATATAGGCTCGGTGGATTCTGTATGATCTTCTTCATCACTCGGTAACTGGATATTCTCTTCATTTCCTTCAAAAGTTTTTTCGGTAGAACTTCTCGGTTGAACATATACAAATCCTTCATAATCTTCTGGTTCTTTGGAGTTTCCTCCATCATTTCTTTCTGCAAATTCATCAATTTTCACATTTGCACTTTCTACTATTTTGTTAGATGATTTGATTAGACATTTAAATGCTTTGCATCTAGAAGAATAACCAAGAAATGTTCCTTCTTCACTTTTCTGATCAAACTTACCATTTCTGTCATCTTTGTGAACATAACATCTACTTCCAAAGATTTTAAAATAACTTACATTAGGTTTCTTGTCATACCAGATTTCATATGGTGTCTTCAAAGTTCCTTTCTTCAGTTGTACTCAGTTCAGGGTGTAAACTGTAGTGCTGATTGCTTCTCTCCAAAATGTTTGAGGTACCTTCTTTTCTATCATCAAGGTTCTTGCACAATCCACAATTGATCTGTTTCTTCTCTCGGCTATCCCATTTTTCCGGGGTGTTCTCAGTGCAGATACTTGCCTCTTTATACCATGATCATTGTAGTATAAGTTAAATTCATCAGACGTGAACTCTCCTCCTCTATCAGATCTAAGACATTTCAGTTGTCTTCATGTTTCATTTTCAACTCTTGCCTTGTACCATTTAAACATTTGAAAAGCTTCTGATTTTTCTTTTAAAAACATTACTGACATCATCCTTGAGTAATCATCCATAAATAATATGAAATACTTATCACCATAATAACTCTGAACTTTCATAGGACCACAAAGATCAGTATGCACAAGATCTAAAATTCCCTTAGAAGTGTAGGACTTACTTGTAAAGCTTGATCTTGTCATCTTACCCATCTGGCATCCTTGGCACATAGCATTCTTAGGTTTCTCAAGACTTGGTAGACCTCTTACTCGATGCTTCTTGCTTATTTTGATCAGATTATCAAAATTTACATGACAAAACCTTTTATGCCACAACCAGGTATCATCTATCTTTTCATATAGAAACTTATTCCAAGTTGAGTCAAGGTGAAATGTGTTACCTTTTGTTTGTGTCCCAGTAGCTGCTAACTTTCCATGCTTGTCATGAACTTTGACAATTCCTTTCTGAAACTCTATTCAGTATCCTGTATTGTTTAGCTGTGCTACACTCAACAAATTGTATTTCAAACCTTCAACCCAATAAACATCATTACATTTAGCATTGTCAAGAAGTGTTATAGATCCTTTACCTCTCACTGGACATGGTGCATCATTACCAAATCTTACATAACCTCCATTATAATATTCTAATATAACAAACTTGTGTTTATCACCTGTCATGTGATGTGAGCATCCACTATCTATGATCCAAGAATCATTAGTATTTATGTGAGATATTAAAGATTTTTCTTCGTACCTTTCTTCATCTGATCCATATTTGATAGCAACATAAACAACTTCCTATGTATCAGTTTCATCTGATTTATCATCATTAGATTCCTCATCAGCTATTAGACATGTCTTTTTATCTCCTCTTCTGAAGTCTTGGTGTCCTCGTTAATGATTATCTTTCTGTCTATCATCTCGGTAATCTCTCTTTTCACTGGATTCTTTGTCAGGATAATTAGAAGCCATATGTCCTATTCTATCATAGTTAAAACATTTCAAAGGCAACTTTCCTTTGTACTTACCTTTTCCTCTCGGTAGCCTTCTAGCTAATAGTGCTTAAAACTCTTCTTGCTTTCTGATTTCTTCATAAAAATTGTGTACCTCCTCCATGTTTTTGTGAAATCTTTCACTTGCTCCACTGTGATTCCCTTTAGAGTACTTATACTTTCTATCATTGTAATCATCAGATTCATCAAGATGAAAAGAACTAAATGCAGGCTCAATTTTATTTACCGCAGACCCACTGTTATCAAAGTTACTTAACTCAAATGCATGTAGCTTACCAATAGTAGCATCCAAAGAAACTAGCATATTAGGTACAGACCTCAATTCATTGATTGCAGAGGCTCAAATTGCATAAGCAGGTAGAAGGGTTCTTAATAGCTTACTTGTGACATCCTTCTCTTCAATGGTTCCTCCTGCTCCTTTGATTTGATTGACAATCTCCTTTAACCTTGTACTGTACTGGGTTATGTTCTCACCTTCATTCATTCTCATAGATTCAAGTTGTCCTCTTAGACCATCCACTTTTTCTCTTTGAACATGTTCATCACCACCATACACAGATATGGTCTTGTCCCACATTGCCTTGGCATCATTGCAGCCTTCTAGATCATTAAACTCTAAGTCGGTCAATGCAGATGTTATTTCAATCATTGCTTGAATATGTTCTTGCTTTTCCTTTATCTCTTCCATTGTCAATGGATAGGTGCTAGGTGTAATGAAATCATTCTCTAGATAATATACAACATATTCTCCAATTCCTGATAGGCGTAGCTTCATCCTTTTTTGCCATGTAGAGAAACTTGACTTGTTCAGCTTCGGTGCATCCCTCTTATACATCTTTGGATCTTTTCCTCAAGTACCTTTAAAATTTTCTTCCAAAGTCCAAATCTCTGATACCAATTGTTAGTTCTGATGCCAATTGTTAATAAGATGAGAGGGGGGGTGAATCATACAAACTTAATCTTCAATATATTCAACAGATTCAACCTCGGTAGCTTTAACAAATATATGTAACCAAAAATGTAAAACATGCAAACTTAAGAACACATAATCATAACAACACTCATAACACTAGATTTAATGTGGAAACCCAAATAGGGAAAAACCACTGTGGGATTTTGGACCCACTAAGAAATATACTCTTCTAGAGTATGCTCGGTTAAAAGAAAATCATGTTAAAGATTACAATTACATTTCTAGATGTGACCCGGTTAAGGTATTTCCCTCAGATCTGTTAGGATCTTCACCTTGTTAGAGGTGACCTTGTTAAAGGGTTTCAAACACTCAATCAGAATGTCACCTTGCTAGAGGATTTACAAATAAGACTATTAAGTCCACTCGGTTAAGAGATTTTCTGTCACTTACAAATAAATAATAGTAATGAGTATGTCTGCAACTTTGCATCTAAAATGCTAAAGCAGATTCTTATTTACTCAATACAATCTAGTCATAGGACTTATATTGTCCCTCTGTTGGGCTCCTTACTCTGTTATTCAAATAGGTCTTCAAGCTTCTGTGATCAGTAATCACTATGTAGCATCCCTGTGCTTGCACTTGCCCGCATACATTGTTTATCAACAGTTCCTTATTTATAAACAATTTGCTAACCGCTTAATCTCTTTGATCACATTTCCCACGATCAATCATAGCCATCAGATCTTCAATCTTGACCAGGTTCAATGTATCCTTCAATCTGAAAATGTTTTACCTCGCCTTGGAACTTGCATACATTTCTTGGAACTTGTGCTAGGGTATTGCGGTTCAATCTGAGCTATAGATCTTCCTGCCGATCTTCCATTGCCATAGATCCTTAACAAACTTCATGCACGTTGTATCAATCATTTAATCATAACCAGCTCATCAGCTTCCATCATTAAATAACACATGCATTCATCCAATGCATTCTTTTATTACTTGGTTGCAACTTGGTAAATATTAAACTTCACTCGGTAGACATTCCACCTTCATTAATCGATAGCGATAACCTTAGGGTTTACCGACTAGGTTCCTTGCTCGGTAACATAGTATAGTATTAACCTTACAAACAATAGCATATGTAGGATATCAAAATAATCTAAACAACATGATCTCATCATTGTCTAACTCAGTAATAGTTGCCCATTGAATAACTTATTCCTCCCCTTATTCATCACATTCTTTCTGTGTCTTTTACCAACATCTTAATTCTCTTCAAAACATACTTCTTAAGATATGGCAACATCATACTAAATCAGAAAATCAATTTCTTGACATCAATGACAAAATAATATTGTGAAGACAGTAAACATCCTTAATCAATTATATCCATAATTATCAACAACCTTCTCAATATCCTAATTGAAATGCCAACAATCTCTTATTGTTTGTTATAATGCCAGCATTTCCTATACTTGAATTCTCAAAGTAACACAAAGTCTACTTTTAGAAACTCAAGTTATTCCTCAATATTTTGCACCAATAACCATACAAAACTTTGATCTTCCAAGAAAATATAGCAAAAAGAACATAAGAGCGTTTATATCATACTCAAGATTTATTCCAACACAAATATTGAAAGCCAAACTTGTCTTCTCTTTGATTAAATTTGCAAATTCACAATATGAACACCAAGTTTCACTTTGGTAGAGTTTTATTGCATAAAACAATGATGGAAAAGATCCTTATTACAATAAAAATCCTGTGAAGACGTAAACACTCTATCTTCAAAATAAATAATGGAAACTCTTTAAATTCAAACAAATATATAATTCGTTTAATAAATTCATTAGTTCCCTCAAATCATTTCATACTCACATAATGACATTCAAATTAGGTCAATAAATTTTTAAGTTCAAATTTTGAGTTAACAAGTCTAAGTCAAATAGATAGATATAAAATAGTAATATTACAAAAATGAGTATTCTTTCATTGTATTCCAACATACAAACTCATCCTTTTTAGTTGCATTACAAGACTTAGGCATTCTATTGCCTTAAGCTAAGAATATACAAATACAAGATAGTATACTATAATGAGATAAGATATGTCATTCCATCTTCAATCCAAAAGCCATCTTCAATATGGTCCTTCGTCTGAAGATGAGAACAAGGTTTAGGTACTTTTTCCACCCAGCCTTGAAGTAAACGCTTCCCCAGAATTCTTAATCAATCAAGAATACCCGACCTTGCATGAATTTCTTAGCAAATAGAATTCGACATGCAAGATGGAATCTTGATGCACTCCTATAATGATACATGCATTTTATATTATTCTAACTCATTTAAGAAACAAGTATAGTGCCTCTCCCTAGGTTATCTAGCTCTTTTGTACAACAATAGATCTTTTTGTTATAACTTAGTCTACTTAATGTTGATTTGATGGTATTTTATGATGTACTAACCCTAATTCATGATGTGAGATCAATTATGATATTGTTTGATTTTTTGGGAGTGTCTTCTACTGTCTTCATGATAGGGACAATGTCACATCACTCATTGCGAGTGGGATGTGCCATTGTGACTCTCTATCACTTGCCTGTATTATATATTATATATGTTGTAATGTGGCTTTGTGAATGCAAGATTTTCAGGTACCCGACATCGACTCCACCTAGCTTCATAGGTCTGAGTGTGTCTTATCCCAATGGCAAGTTGATCGGAGATGACATGAAAACCCATTCCACACTGTAGGTTTAAGTTGGTCACCCTTGTCAGTTGGTATCTTGGTATGAGTTATTGTTTAGCGTTAGTGATCTCTTGAGTTGCCCTTTGTTATCTTGCGTGGCGTATTTTGTTTATTGTTTGATTTAATTATTATTAATTAATTAATTAATTAAGTTATATAGTTTAATAATGTTAAATTAAATTAATAGATCTATATAGTTTATAATAAATTAAATATCTAAAGTTGGTAATAAAAAGATAAATAATTGAGAAAGAGTAATATTAGATAAATGATTTTATATCATTAGATAATTAGTATCCATTATTTAATTAATTTCTTTGGAATTAATATTATCATTTAGTAAGAAAAGGCTTTATTATTAATTAAAATATTTATTTATATAAATAACCTTTGATCTATTATTATGGCTTTCCTGAATAGATTTTGACTAGAGCTATGAACCAGTGGGGACACAGTAGGGGGGCCCATCCCCATTACATATCTTTGAATTATTATTATTATTATTATTATTATTATTATTATTATTATTATTATTATGTTTGATTAGATTGACCCCAAGACCTTCCCCATCCTATGGAAGGACAAGAGTCAGCTTAGAATTCCACTTCAGATGTCCCTATTGGGAATTGAACTTGGGTCTCCACAGTGAGAACCCAGTGTTTTAACCAGTTAAGCTCAACCCCTTGGACTTTTGAATTTAACTTATTATAGCCTCGGTTTATTTATTTATTTATTTATTGGGGTTTATATTTAATATGTGATTTAATATTATTGATTAAGTATTTATTGATTTATGATCATTGGATAAATGTTATCTATTAATTTGAGTATTTGTCTGTACACCTTTGACTATTTTGTTGATGGGGTTTCATAATTAATTGTGCTCATTGGCTTGTTTTATCATTGGCTGATTTTAATATTATTATTTCTCTTTTTACACTTTGGGATAATCAATATATTCTTTCTACTTACCCTCTTATTCTATTGGATGAATTATTGGGTAAGTTAATTAAATAATATCTTATTATTTTTACCTTAGTTTTTGAGATGGGATGATTAAATATTATTCTACCTACCCTTTCATGTGATTGGTTGAGTTTTTTTGTTTTTTTTTGAAAAAGGAGTGGTAAAAATTTATTGAATCAAATAGAGAAATACACTAAATAGGGTCTTAGCCTAGCAATAAGAAGCAAATGACTTGACATAAGCCCCCAAGCAAGCAACAACTAAACTGCTAAATCCTCCTTGACCAAACCCTCAACAACACGAACATACTCCAAGGGCAGATGAGCCCAGTCTTCAACTCTCCACCCATCCAAGTGATCTGAGGCTCACTTTGTCAGACAATCAGCAACTCTATTCCACTCATGAGGCACATAACAAAAATAAACTATTTCCAAGGCAACACTCAAAGAAAGGATTTGTCTACCCACCATAGCCAAATGCCACTCAACATCCTCCATTCACTGATGATTTAACATATCAACCACAACTTGGGAATCAGACTCACAGATAATATTACTCCATCCAAGAGAACAAACTCTTTTAAGGGCCATCAAAATAGCAAGGTCCTCCATATAATTATTAGTTTGGAAACCCTTATAGATAGAAAAGAGAAAAACAACATTACCAGAACTATCTATGCCAATTCTACCAACCCTAGCATACCAAGGATTACCTCTAGAAGATCTGTCAGTATTAATCTTAAGATATCCCAAAGGAGGAGGGGTCCACTTACCTTCCCGACAAGCCCTCCTTTTAACATTTCTACTCTTGACTTGAAGTTTCTTACATAAGGCAACATGAAGACATGTCCCTAAAATATTCAAACTTTGAACCACCTGCATGTCACCAAGATCAACATCTCCTCAAAGGTCACACTTCACCATTAGGGTCTCCTGAATCATATTTGAAACTTTCAACCACACTTGTTGCACCATTTTCATCCTATCCTGGAAAATCCTATGGTTCCTTTCCAACCAAACTTGCCAGATAATAAAACCTATACCAATGTCCCAAGTTGCATCTGGAAAGGGAGTCTTGGTAGGAGGTCTACCAAGGATGTTCCAAAGCTCCACCAGAGTGCTCGCATGAACACAAGCATGTTTCCAAACCCCCCACCACCAATGACAAATATCTCTGGTGAAGGAGCACTAGAAGAAAAGGTGAGAGTCATTCTCCTCACTCTCATGGCATAAAACACATATAGAGGGACCATGAAAGCCCCTCTTCTAAATATTTTCCTATGTAAGACACCTATTTTGCACTACAAGCCACAAGAAAAAGTTACACTTGGTCCAAGCCAGCCTATTCCAAACTTGTTTCCACCAGGAAACATAAACCCTGGCAAAGGACATATGTTCCAACTCTTGATAGCCAGAAGCCACAAAAAACTTGCCCTTCAAATTAGGGCCCCAAGCAAGGGTGTCAGCACCTCTACGAGAATTACACAATCTCTCAGCTAGAATTTCAACTAGGGCTTCCCTCTCTTCCACAGAACCCCTAGGAGGCCATTCCTGAGGTTCCTTCCACCGAGCTACCTCACCACAACCCACCCTTGAAATCACTTTAAATTCCTAAAATTTACTCCAGCTTGCTGCCATTAAGATGTCACTGAGAGAATGGAGATGAAGAAATTGAGACAAAATAGGAGTATATCCATCCCAGGAGTTCTTCCAGAATAAAGCTTCAGATCCTCTGTTATAAATCCAAAAGAGACCCTTCTTGACAAGATGAGCTCCTCTCTTCAATGTGTCACAAATCATTGACCCATTTCCTATCAAGTTGCACTAGGGGACATCCTTCCCTTCCACATCACCAAGATATTTAATCCTAAGGATACTAGCCTATCCTTGATCTTGATTTACATACCAACCTGAAAATAGCTCAGCAACAAGAGCACAACCATTCAAGATAGTTCCACAAACCAAGGCCACTCTAATGTTTTGATTTACACACATTATCCCACTTAACCAAACTCTACTTGGAGGAAAGAAAATTGCTAGTCCATAAGAACTATCTATAGAGGGATTCAAATTCCTTCATAAAGCTAACTGGGGTTGACTGCACAAATCACCTATAAATAGGAAGCACCTGAACAACTGACTTTAAAAGAGTAACTCTACTTTTAGTTGAGAGCCACCTATTAGTCCAGTGACACACCTTTCTTCAAAAATTATCCAAAATTTCCTTCCAAAAAAATCCTCACAATCTACAAACCAAAAGAGGAAATCCAAGGTAAACAAAAGGAAAGGTACCAATTTGAAACCTCAAAATCCATTCTATCCTTGCTTGAATGGGAGCAGGAGTATTGACAAAAAAAATATGAGATTTTTCCTCATTAATCAACTATCCAGAGGCCTTCACATAAATATCTAGATCTCTTCTAAAATTGGCTGCTTCATTGATTCTAGAAGCCCCCATCAACGCAGTGTCATCAACAAATTGAAGATGAGAAGAAGGAGGAATACTAAGACCCCACCTCCAACCCTGAATCAAACCTTACCTAACTTGAGACTTGAGAAACCTTCCCAAACTATCAACCATTAGAATAAATAGATAGAGCGAGAGAGGATCACCTTGCCTCTGGCCTCTAGTAGCACCAAACAACTTGGTTGGCTCACCATTAATAAGAACAACAAAGGAAGAAGAGGTGATGTAACTCATAACCCAACTAATCCATTCACTTCCAAATCCAAAAGCTAAGAGAACCTTTTGTAAAAAACTCCATCTGACCCTATCATAGGCTTTGGCCATATCAAGCTTTATAAACATAGCCTTCTCCTTAGAAACAACCATGGAATGCACTACTTCACTAGCAATAATGACACCATCCAGAATTTGTCTCCCAGACACAAAACCCCCTTGCTCTTTGGAAATTAATCTACTAAGCGAAGGCTTCAACCTTTTAGCAATCAATTTAGTGATAATTTTGTAGATCACATTACACAAAGAAATGGGCATAAAGGAGTTAAGACAATTAGCACCTTCCTTCTTAGGAATGAGAGCAAGAAAAGTGGCATTTAGGGCCTTAAGCATCTTCTTGTTACCAAAAGATTCCTGCACAACTTCCAAGAGATCTGGCTTGACAGTATCCCAAAAAGCTTGAAAGAGCTCAATAGGGAAACCATCAGGCCTAGGAGCTTTTCCTTTCTTCATACCGAAGACCATTACCTTAATCTCAAAAAGAGAAATAGGTTTAGTGAGAGCCTCATTCATTTTTGGTAACTATGGAAGGAATGCAATCAAGCACCAATATTTCTTCAACACAAGCAGGCACCAAATCTTCTTTGAACAAGTTCCAAAAGAATATAGTGGCTTCCTAGGAAATCTCCCTATGAGAGGAAACCTGAGTCCCTTCAGAAGTAATGAGAGAATTGAGAGTACTACCATGCTTTTTGTCCTTTACTGAGTTGTGAAAGAATCTTGTGTTTCTATCTCCTTCCTGAAGCCATTCAATCTGAGATTGCTGCTTCCAATAAATCTCCTCCCGAAGCTCCCATTCCTCAAGCTCTTTCAAAGAAATAGCCTCTTCTCTATATAAAGAATTAGACATCCCCTGGTCTCTAATTTGAAGGGTAATGATGTCCACCCTCTGCTGAGGATTCCTTTTGAAAGAGAAAATATTACCAAAGCTCACCCTATTCCACTTTTTTCAGCCTATACTTAACATGTTGCAACTGCTTGACAAAGAAATACATAGCAGTACCAAAAGCTGGCTTCCCTTCCCTCTACCATTCAAGCATATGACCCTGAAGAGAAGCATCCCTCAGCCACATAAGATGAAACTTAAATGAGGGATTCGTAGTCCTCCTAAAAATAGTGGTTGACAAAAGGATAGGCCAATGATTTGAACCTCTCCAATCCAAAATCTTTGAACAGGTAGTCCAACTATCCTCAAAACCGTAGCTAGAAACCAAGAACCTATATAATCTTTCTAATATAGTCTCATCCCTACATCTCCTATTATTCCAGGTAAATAAACCATTGGAACATTGGACATCAATAACCCTCAGAGTCTCAATGTTACTCCTCAAGAGCCCTATAGAAGGGTCCAACTTGGAAATACCTCCTCGCTTCTCTTCCAAACATAATACAACATTAAAATCACCTACCAGAATCTAGGGAAACAAAGGTGTAAGAGAGCAGATAACACCTATATGTGACTAGAGAAAGGATTTTCTAACATAATCAATTGGATAATACACATTAGTGAGAAGGAGAGTCTCACTAGTCTCACAACAAGTGGCGACCAAGGAGATAGAGGACTTGCTAGAGATCCACCAAACTGGGATAAGCTTGTGAGGATCCCATAATAAAGCAAAGCCTCTTGAACTACCCTGAGCCCAATACATTGACAAAGACATCTTGACCAAATTTTACCGGCCATGTTGAGCATACCATCAATAGAAAGCTTTGTTTCCTAAATGAAAACCGCATCAGGCGAATAAGATCGAATCAACTCTCGAATAGCCTTTTATCTAGGGATGCTATTCAACCCCCTTACATTCCATGAGAGCACAATAATTTCTAAGGCTAAGAGAGGAGAGAATCAATGGTTTTCACAGCACCAGATTCCACTAAAGTCTCACCAACAAGTTTAACTTTCTCTTGGTCTTTCTTCCTACCCACCTTAAGGGACTTCTCTGAAGTACGTTTCTTAAAAAATTTCTGTTGAATACCTAAGACAGGGGAAGTTCCTATACCTTTGCTCCTACTCTTAAGATCCTTTCTAGCACAAGTCTCCAAGCAAATAGACTTTGAGGTCACCTGAACTTCTATACCTCCACTACCTACCAACTCTCCCACAAGCCTCAGGGAAGTATCAGTATCCATCCGCACACCAACTGCTTCCTCCAATGATTTAATTTGAATATCATTGATCTCTTCCCCACCTATTACCCCTACCTCAAAAAGACCCTGGTTGGAAGGCATATTAGAAATAGCTCCATCAAACTATTCTAGATCCTCAAGGGCATCAAATCTTTCGACGACCTCATCTGCCTGCCTATCCATAAGAGTCCTCTTTATACCCCAGCCTTTATTTTGAGTTTTAACCGGGGTGAAACTCTCTTTATCCTCCCTCATAGGAGCATTCCCCTTATCTTGTTTAGTAGGAGCATTGGCTGTCCTAGATTTAAAATCCCCTGCTGATTTAGACTTGGGGCACATCTTCTACAAATGTCCATATTCATGACGAATTCGGCAATGAAATGACAATGTTGCATAATCAAGTTGTTGAATCCATGAGCCAGATCCCAATCGGAGTTCCATGGAATCAGACAGAGGATTTTTCAAATCAATTTTTACATATACATAGGCATAGGTAATTACCTTCTTTTCCATAGTTTGATGTGAGGGGTCAATTGGCTTTCCCAACTCAGCTGCAACTAGATTGAAAATGTCCTCTCTCCAAAATTCCAAGGGAAACCAAGGAAGCCTTATCTGAACAGGAACCCTCAAAGGAAGATCCTCTATGGGATTAAATCCAACATGCCAAGGTTTGATAAAGAGGCCAATATGATTATACAAATAAGGCCCCCCTTCAAACACCTTATTTTTGTCAGTCAAGCATGAAAATACTACAAAAAATAGCCATTAGCAGCTAACATTGCATCCATTTCCCCCTCTGGATTCCATGTCCTTCAAGCCCAAGATTCCAAGAAAGGAAAGGACACTAGAATCCCCATAAACTTACAAATCAGAGCATGTCTAGACAAATATTCAATGTCCTCCTCAATAGAAGCTGGAGGAATCACAACCACCGGCCTACTGTCACTCTTAGCCAAACACCCATTAACCTTCATTGGTCTGAAACCTCCAGCATGAGAAGATTGTTCCCCTATATCTAAACCGACTAAAACAAACATCAGATTCTCCCACATGCAGGAAGAAGAAATATTGTCTGTCAAAATATCATGAAATATTGTGCCCGAAGCAACCACGGGTCCTTTTTGGGAAGCCATGCTAGGCCCCCACACAAAAAAGCAGAACCCACAAAACCCCAAAAACCAAAACACAAACTGATCAACAAAGAGACACAGATACCCAAGACTCGACACCACCACCCACTACAAAAGCCAAAGAAAAAAGAAAGAAGGTAGGGCAAGGTGGCTCCATGCTACTATGCCACCACACTCCGACCCACTACAAATCACCCCCCACATAGCCTACCAGACACCCCACTGCCATGGCGTGAAGCAACTAGGATCAAAGAACACCCTGGAAGAAGGGAAGTCGCGGCTAGGGTTTCCCCCAGCCCACACACGTAGAGCAGCAGACAGACATTTTTCCTCTTTGTGTGATTGGTTGAGTTATTGGGTAAGTAAATTAACTATTATTTTATTCATATTTACCTTGGATTTTGATATGGGTTGGTAAGAAATATTATTTTGCCTATTATTTTGATTGGCCGACATATTCTATGGGTTTTGGCTTGATTTTCTATTTAATGGATTTTCTATGCATTCACCCGAGTTGGCTTCTGAGAATAATTTTTCGGCGTATTCGACTTGGCTTTGGATATTGGTTGCTTGAGGATTGTTTTGTTTGTTATTCATAATATTCTAGGCCATAACTTCTATTTTCCAGGTTGGAGGAATTTTCTTATTGTCTATTTTATTTTCAGAAAAAAATGTATTCTCCATGATTTCTCAGATAGATTGTTTTCGGGTAGATTGGGAAAAATAAATTTATTATATAGTTTTGTTGGAAATATTTTATATACATTTTATGTCCTAAGGTTAAAATTTATAGCTGGGGAAAAATATTTGGGTCTTGGTTGTATGCAGCCATGAGTGCATTCTATCTGTGTATTATGGATTCCTTCTGAAATGTGATTTTGTTGAATTCGAGTGCTTTGGTCTCAATGGAATCTTTTATATGTTTCGGGAAGAGTTGGGATGTTTTTATTGTTCCTATGAGCTATCCTGTGTCTCTATCTGAGATTAGTTTTCCTGGGACTGTTATTGTTGTTTTGAGAAATTCTTTCCTTATGGCTTATGATTTGAATATTTGTTTATGTCATTCGATTCCTATGATTTGGGCATTTCTTTTGAGCCTTCATTTGAGAAATTTTGATACTTGACCAATTTTATTTTACTCCCGAAATTTAATTATTTCTGCTTATGTATTTGAGTAGTTGTGCTAAAACAACTTATGCGCTATCTTACTAGTTGTATGCATTGTTTAATATGTTAAATGTGTTGTTCTATAAGCCAAAATCATTGTAGAGTAATGCAGATGCGTCGATTCCTTTGTATATGTGTTATTTTACCTGTCATATGTGTTGTTCTATATCCCATATGCGTTGTTTTATTTCTTATATGCGCTGAATAATTATTCATATGAAATAAACTGCTAAACAAATATGCTAAACTGGTTATTTATCCTTTCTCACGGTTTTCAGTGTTTCAGATTTGATTTTCTGGGTTCCTCAGTTGTGTTAGGGACTGCCGAGAGGCTATGTTGTTCTCTTGAGTATTCTTGGATGCTCGGAGTAATATTTTGTTGGAAACCAATAACACTGAGAGAAGGAGGTGAATCAGTGTTATACCAGAATAATAGATTTTAGCTGTAACAAAACATACATGCACCAACTGGTATACCGGTATAAACAGAATTGAAAGAAGTGATGCAATTAATAAGCCAAATATATAAATGGGAATCATAACACGCAGATTTATACATGGAAAACCTCAATGAGGAAAAACTATGGTGGGATTTGTGACCCACAATATCAATTCACTGGCCATATGAAGAGATATTACAATATATATTGGGCCTGCACTTACAGGAAGGCTTATAGCCTAGAGCAAACTTCTCATCACAAAAGGAGTCTCACTGACTACATAATAATCCAGACTACAATCCAAAGAATAGTGAATTGTTTAGTATAGCATCTCCTATGCCAAAATACAGTTCTAGTTTAAGCTTTGTCTACTCTAGTTAAAACCTCAGTACCGGAATAAACCTTACAATGAGTTGCTCACATACATAGTCTCTTTGATATATTTTGCATTATATTACATCCATAACCTTTTTTATTCCTCATTTTTCTATCTATGCATATCCTATATATATACCCTATACAAATTTATGCCTTATGTCAACTTACAAGGATTTACATAATACATGTCGATCTTATAACATAAATGAATAAACATTAAACAAGTTGTCAATGCCGGATCCAAGATGTTTCGACCTCCAATAATGATATCCTTTATCATACCATGTCGGTCTGCATTGCTGATGACCAAAGAAATCTTCTATCCTGCCGGTGCCGGTGTAGAGTCTGTGAAGTGCCTATCGGTATACCATATGAAGCCTGAACCCAAAAACATGTTGCCATTAATGGAAACATAATGAAACCTAACCAATAGAGTGTCAATTGCCAACATATTTTGGATGCATTATTTGATCATTTGTATTGTTGGCAAGATGAATAATGCCTTACTATGTTGATGGATTCTTTTCTTTATGATGTCGTGTGGTCTATGTGACCTATGTGGTATATGTTGTTGGTCCTTGTGCATTTATGATAATCTATCTTGGTTAGCTAGATTGTGTTTTGTGAGCTTTCTTGTTTGAGTAGGGGGAATGAGATTCCATGAGTTTGTCGAGGTCACAAGGAATAGATTACTAGGATTCTTGTGTAAGAGAACTAGGGTCTAGACTATCTGGATAGTTGATTGGAGGTTTTCCATTGTCATTGATAACATAATAAATAATCTTAGGTGGGCTGGGTAGTAGTAACTCATCTAACCAAGATAATAAATGTGTTTTTTGGTGCCTATCTCATGGATTAGTAACCAGAGTGAGGTAGAAGATTTGGTAACTGGATAAACCAAACTCCCTTGATTTCCTCAAAGGTTGAGATGATTCTACATGTGTATCCTATGTGGTAGCATGTGATGACACTCTTTCCCTACATGTTGGTTCTAGTTCCTTATGTCTTGTTGTTTAGTTGCCTCTGGAGGCTTCTTGCTTGTTGGTATGTTTTTGATTAATGAAAAAGAAGGTTTTGAAGGGGCCCTGAAACCCTTTACAAGAAAGACTTAAAAAGAAAATCCACAAGAAATAGAGAGGAACAAAACCAAAAAGAAAAAACCAGTGGAAAACCAAAGAAAACCCAAAAAAGCCTCGAAAAGCCAGCAGGCCTTCCAGGAATTAGATTTTTTCCAGGGCTTTAGCTAGGGTGCTGCTAATTTCTTGCAGCTCTTTGATGTTGTCTTTGATGTTGGGTGGATCCTTAGTAGCAGCAGCCACAACTTTCTTGATACTGGCACTGGTTCTCTTTGTAGTCCCACCCACTGGGGTAGCATCACCACTTCCAGTCTAGATGGTCTCCTCCTTCGGGTCAAGATCCACAACCGGTTTAGGAGTATGGTCGAAGACCTTGGTGATGTCCTCCAGGTTTTTGGTGATAGCAAAGAGGATACTTGGGATAAATCCCATCAGATTTTTCATCGCTTCTTTTCCCTCTTCCAGCGGTTTTACCTTGTTCTCCATTTCCTGCTTCCAATTAATATGCTCTTTGTTTTCATCCTCCCTTTTTTTATCCAAATTTATCCCTTTTTTTCCAGGTTTTTCAGGGTTTCGTAGGTTCGTCTGTCGAAATCCATTCTGGCCTCCGAGAGCTTCTTGAGATTATCCAGGATAAGCCCCTCACCAGCACTTTCCTTGTCCTTGCTATCCCTGTCCTTAGTCAGGTCCTTCTCAGAGTCTTTGTTTATTTCCTTCTCAAAATTAACTTCGGTTTCCTCATTATCCTTGGGAGCTGTTTCTTCCATGAGATGGCTATTGTCCTTACCAGGGAGATCACTTAGAATAGGGCTATCTTGACCAGGCTCGAAATCTCCACTTTCTTCCTCGTTGCCCAACTCCTCTTCCTTCCAATTGTCCTCTCCATCAGATTCGTCCATCTCCATACCACTACTTTCCTTGACAATGTCTTTTGTTTCCAACCCGGGGGCACTTTTCCTTTTCTTGCTGGATGACGCCTTCTCCTTGCTAGTTTCTCCCTCTTCCATCTTTCTCTTACTCAGGGAAGCAGAAATCCTCTTATTTTCTTGCAGAGTGAGGGTTTTGCAATGCTCATAGATGAGCAGTAGGAGCTCACAGTGGAGAATCGGGCTAGAAGGGTTAGTCCTGTGTTTGTTGAGAGACCTGGAGAGGGACTGAAAAAGGTAGTAGGGCAGAGACACCTTTTTGTCATGTCTAAAATGGTTTAAGAGCACGAAGTGGTAGGTGTGGGCCTTGGAGAAATGGCCTTCAACCGTTATATACTCCATGATTGTGTTCAAGACCCAGCCCCACAACTTCTTGATGTTTGCAGCTTCATAGTAGCCCCCGGTAGCCTTGCCTATTTTAGCTCGCTCTTTCTCTTTCCATGGGAACAGGTTAACCACATTGTTGGAGACCTTGAGGTCTTGAAAGAAGTTAAGCCCATTGTGGGACATTCCAGTCATAGTTGAAATAAGCCCAGCATCCAGCTTTAATTTGACTCCATAAAGTTTAAAAGAGCCATTAGACCAGTTTTTAGAAATCTTGGAAACGGCTAAGTTAACCCTACCTTTGTCATAGTCCTTAAGATTTTCAATGAAGCTAGTAAGAGAGCCCTTCTCCAGTTTCACCTAGACTTTTGGCATTGCTTTCCAGGTTGACGTGTTGTCAGGTTCTTCATGTCTTAGGTCTCCTCCCATTTTCGGTTGCGGGCTATCTGCTCTATTTCTCTACAAATTGAGACCTTCTTTCCCAATGTTGCTCAAGTTTTCGCACTGAGTAACCCACAAAGCGTGTGGCGATTTATTAGAGATAGTAGGAGATTTGCCGCGATGCCAAGTGATGATGGCCTTTCTAGCAAGGCATAAATGATGCTTTTTACTTGTCAGGATTTAATTGTCCTTCTCTCCCCGTATAACGATCCTTTTTGAGGATCTCTTTAATATTTGAATTGAGGTCATCCTCATGCCAAATCATTTGAGAGTCAGAGTTAACTCCAGTATTTGCTAAACAGTCAGCAACACTATTTTTCTCTCTGAAGGAATGTTGTATAATAATTTCTTTGAAACTGGCGATGATCTGTCTAGCTTTCATGATGATATTCTCAATAGACCAAGAAGGCTTTGATTCCCCCTTTAAGTAGTTAATAATATTAAGTGAATCCCCCTCAAGCCATATTTTATCATAATTAAGATTTTTGGCTATAATTAAGGTATTCAAGGCAACAGAGGCTTCAACAAAATGGCTAGTTTGATTCCCCAGAGGACTAGCCACCGCCTTAAGACAACTTCCAGCAAAATTCCTAACAATGCCCCCATATCCAACTTTACCCGGATTCCCTTTAGAAGCTCCATCGAAGTTAGACTTAATCCATCCCTGCGAGGGAAAACACTAGACAAGACCTTCTTTACCTTTCTCCTTGCTAGTAGTAGTAGTAGAAAGGTTCCACCTATCTTTGAAATCATCTTTAGTAGCAAGTCCCTGATCAGTACCATAGAGGCATTCAAAAATAATCCTAAAGATTTTATCTGCAACCACTTCAGGAATAGCCCTTTTATCTCTAAAAATCCTATTGTTGCGCTCTTTCCATATATTCCAAATGACAGTTGGCAGAGTAAGTCTCCAGGTTTTCCTTGGTTTGAGCTAGAGTTGATTCCTCTTTGGTTGATAGGTGTCAACTTAGGTCTAGAGTGTGTGTGGGATCTTGTTTCATCTCCTAGCACAGGGGGGTGGTTCCTTTAATTCCACATGGTCAGGTGGTTGGTGTCTTTCTTGCATTGGGATGTTCTTCGTTTGATTCTCTCCTATGCATGGGTATGGATTCTATCATTGTAGCTAGTGGATGGATATTTGTAGTAGTTTATTGTAATATGATTCATTTTACATATGTATTGGTATTATCCTTCATGTAACTGTATCTAGAGAGTTATACTCATTGATGTAAAAGAATTGTATTCACGTATCTAGTAGATGTTATTAAGGCAAATGATGTATCATGTGTATCTTGATATTATTTAATAATGAGATTAGTGGATATTGAATCTATGGATGTGTACTTAGTTCTATGCGTGTGATGATGCAATTAGTTCATATTTCTATAGTTTAATAATGTGGCAATCGGTATTAAAATTGTTAATTGATGTTAAAAGAAAAGAATGGTTGGGATTAGGAACATTTGGTATTGGTGCTTAAAATGAACCTTATGGGATGGTTGAGTAATCATAAATGGATGTAATCATTCTAGAATAAATTAATCAATCATATATGATTATTTGAAAGGAATTTATGTTAGTAAGTTAGATTGCACATGGATTATGGAAGTTAAATGATATCATAATTGGGAATTGTTAAGTGTGTAGTTTAAGTAGTGGCATTGATTTACCCTAGGTAAGTTAGATGACTATTGATGTATTGTATTTCATTTCCACTTGCGTAACATGATTGGTGATTATATTCATGATGAGTAGTTGTGTATCAATTTAATGAATGTTATTGCATATGAGAAGTTATTGTATTAGATGCGTGTATAGATGTTTAAAAAAAAATTGTTATCTCTATTTTGTATGTTAGTTAGTGTATTTCTCTAGGGTATTTTGGTGGGCATTACAAAAATAAAGATCAACACAAGGATATAGTAGAGATTCATAAATATATCTATCTATTCCAATGGTCAATAAGTTACCCGGTCGATTATAATGCCATGCATAGCAATAAAGATAGTTTGGAAAAAAAAACTATACTCTCTAAACCCCATATTTGGCACCCATCTCGGAAGTAAACTTTCCCAAAACCCATGACTAGCATATACATTCATCTAGCATACCTATTTCCTTTCAATTTATATCCTTGAATACATATAACATTCACAAGCATACATAGATAAAAAACAATCAAATGTAGATCCTTTTTTAAAGTAAAACAATCTTTTCACTTTCAGATTAAATTGCATAAGTTTTAAATAAAAAAGGCATAACACATTTATGCACATATTTGAATAAATATAAGAGTACAAAAAATAGAAGTTATGAGTACACATTCTTTCTATCTATTTTCCTCATATGGTCTAAGTATATTTTCAGCATGCGTTAACTCATTGTTGTATCCCAACTAATCTATTATCCTGGTTGCTTACAAATCTCTGTTTCCAAGTCTCCAACAAAATCATTGAATAATAACACCCTTTCTACAATTCTCTATTGCATATCATTTCCCTCCTAGCTGTGTATATATCAACAATGTTGGCTAGGCGTTACCTTCTTCCTTGCCTTTGTGGGCTGAGCGCTCCTAATTTCTTCTTTTGACTACCACCAACAATAGTTCTATTGAATATGAAAGGCACATCACCCTCCACATAAGAGCTCATCAATGTTTTAAAGCAGAGGTGTAATTTTATACACCGGTTAAGTATGAGATTTTTTTATACATAGTCCTCCTTCATTCAAACACATGCAGTTTTAAAATAATTCGATACACAACATAGTCTATATTCATCGACTCAATAAATAAATATATATTATGTTATTCTCAATGCATGTAATGTATTTCATGCAATTGATATTTGATTATCAATGCATGGAATATATTACATTCAATTTGATAATCGCTTAATAGTATAATTTTACTTTATAAAATTTTATATATATATATATATACATGTTGGTATTTTGGTATGGTTTTGTGATTGATGTCAACACCTACTTTGGAGATCCAGCAACATTCACCGGCAAATAGTAAATTATGCAACAGTTACTGGTATATGGTTCACCAGCAGGATATATTGTTCACCGGTACCTGGAATGATATGGAAGACACTTGGCAATGTCGAAGACATCATGTGGACACTTTATTTTGAAGAAATAATCATTGGTATATTCATATTTGCATATTTGCTTTTACCGACAAATAGGTCCAGGTTATCTAGGGTTACACTGGCAGGTTTATCTTTTCTAGATCAGCATGGCACGCTATGGAGATGATTTATTATTGTTGTAAATGCATTAAGCCAACATGTTTAATCGGTTATTGCATCGGATATTATATTATTTTTAAAATGTTTTTATTGTAATATCTTGTAGAGCTGACCTACTAAAATTGGTCTTAGGGTATGGTATAAATGTAAGATCTTATTTGAAAGATCAAGTGTGGAATGCAAAAAAGAAGTGTGTGAAGGTATATGTGAGATCAAGCAGAGGTATACATGAAGACATCATTTGAAGGTGAAGTTAGGTTTTTGTCGAAGCATATCAGCATTACACCGGTACTGAATCCAGCATATGAAGATGCTATTTTGTGCAGTACATTCTTATTGGATTTAACCATCCAACTGTAGTCAATGTGACTCCCATTTGTGATTGAGTAGTGAGCTCTAGGCTGTTGGCCTTTCTGCATGTGCAGACCCCTTTTTGTACACTTACTATCTGCATTAGTATCATTTGATTGTGGGTAAGGTTTCCCACCGTGGTTTTTCCCGTTACAGGGTTTCCACGTACAAATATTGGTGTCATGTGTTGTGGATGACTTTGTGTTTATGTTTCATGTATTAATCCTTACTGGTATAGCAATTTACTATTAACACTGTCTACCGACATACTTAACTGGTTTACCGGTATTAAGCTTTAAGTTGGTTAATAAGTTTTTGGTTTGAATTTATTAGACAACTGATTCACCCCCCCCCCTCTCAGTTGTCTCTAGGACCTAACAATTGGTATCAGAGCTTAGTCCTCTTTTGTAGAAGTTTAACAACTTGAGGAGATCCAATGTCTACTAATTATTTTAGGAAGGGCTGTCCTAAACTTGATGGAACCAACTATGGGATATGGAAGATCAGAATGGAGACACATATGAATTGCATCGGTAAAGACATCTAGGAAGTTACTAAGAATGGTTATGCTACTGCTGTAGCTGGTCAAACTGCTCCAACTACCTTAGCCAAAGATGAAGAGAATGATTGCAAAGCAAGAGAAGCACTTTTGAGCACATTATTAGATCAACAAATCATGGGATTATCAGATAGGTCTACTGCTAAAGCTATTTGGGATCATTTGGAAACACTTAATGAAGGAGATTCCATAGTTAAAATTGCAAAACTTGGAAGCTTTCGAGTTAGGTATGAACATCTGAAAATGGAAGAAGATGAAAGGATTTTTTCTTTTATGGAAAGAGTAAATGAAATTGTTTTAGGTATTAAATGTTGTGGAGGAACTTTGAGTGAGGATGAAATTGTTTCAAAAATCTTAAGAGGTTTGCCATCGACATATAAAATGAAAGTTACTACTATAAATGAGTTGAGAACAATGCCTAATACATCAGTGACTAGGGATACATTGATTGGAAAACTTTCAGCTTTTGAAATTGAGGAATTTGGTCCTGTTGCTACTATAAAGATTGATTTGGCCTTTAAAGCATCAACATCATATGCTCCATCATTTGACAAATTAGACTGGAGAGCCTTTTATGCAAGAGAACTTGAAGAAACCAGAAAGGAGAATGAAGAGCTTGAAGAACTTGAAGCACTATTTGCAAGGAAAATGCCAAAAGGTCCAATTGTAAGTAAGTATGAAGGTAAAGCACCCTTTAAATGTTTTAACTACAATAAGATTGGTCATATGGCTTTAAGATGCCCTGATATACATGCTAGACTAAGAGAAGAAGCTAGAAGAACATACAAGCCTAATCCTGAATATCAGAGATACAAATTTAAGAAGAACAAAGATAAATCTTGTTACATTGCTGATGAAGGTGTGACTGGTGATTATGATGAGGATCCAACAGACAATGGATGGGTTTTTGTTGCTATAACAGAAGATCAACCGGTGCCTATTGCTCAACCAGTAGAACAAGCCCTAGCAGCTAAAGCTGAATCAAAGGATGAATGGATTATTGATTTAGGATGCTCACATCATATTACTGGAGACAAAGGTAAATTCTTGAACTTTCAAGAATACAATGGAGGTTTAGTAAGATTTGGAGATGACAAAGCCTGTTCAATCAAAGTTAAGGGTTCAATATCTCTTGATGGTAAACATAATGCTGACAATATCTACTATGTTGAAGGATTAAAGCATAATATTTTAAGTGTTGGTCAATTAGTTGAGAAGGGTTTTTAGTTACAATTTAAAAATGGAAAATAGAAAATCATGAATAGAACTAGTTTGGAAATTGCAACCGGTAATCAGACTAGAGGTAATATCTTTCATTTGAAAAATAGTGAAAAGGCATGCTTAATTGCACATATAGATGAAAGTTGGTTATGGCATAAGAGACTATGTCATGTAAATTTTGATTTCATGGTAAAAATCAGTACTTCCAAGGTAGTTAGAGATCTACCTAAAATTGTGATACCTCAGAATACAATTTGTAAGGAATGTCAATTTGGAAAACAAGTTAGAGCTAGTTTCAAAAGTATTCGAGAAAAATCCAATAATGCTATTGATTTAATTCACACTGATTTATGTGGTCCAGCTAGAACTAAAAGCTTACAAGGTGATAGATATTTCATGCTAATTATTGATGATTATTCTTGAATGTGTTGGGTTACTTTTCTCAGAGAAAAATCAGAAGCACTTGGGAAGTTCAAACTATTCAAGGCAATGGTTGAGAATGAAACCGGTAAGAAAATCAAATGTTTAAGATCAGATCAAGGAGGAGAATTCACATCTAAGGAATTTAATACATTTTGTGAAGTGAATGGAATCAAAAGATAGTTATCAGCACCTAGGACACCACAACGGAATGGAGTTGTTGAAAGGAAAAATAGAACTATCTTGGATGCAGCAAGAAGTATGTTATCAGAAGCAAATCTACCACATGTGTACTGGAGAGAGGCAGTAAGCACTGTTGTCTATACATTCAACAAAGTTCACATCAAAGGTGAAACCGGTAAGACCCCTCATAAACTATGGTTTGGTAATATTCCTACTCTTAAGTATTTCAGAATTTTTGGAAGTAAATGTTATATTAGAAGAGATGAGTATATTGACAAATTTGATCCTAGAAGTGATGAAGGAATATTTCTTGGTTATTCATCTAAGAGCAAGGCATATAGATGTTTTAATAAAAGATTGCAGAAAATTGTTGAGAGTACAAATGTAAAGATTGATGAACAATTCAGAGGAACTTCAAGGTATATAGACTCTGAACCAACAATAGAAGTTGTGACAAATGAACCTACACAAAATCCACCGATACAGAATGAAGATCGAGTTACCCCGGTATCATCAGAGGATTCCACAGTATTTGAAGAACAACAACAAACTAAGACACCCCAGCATGTAAGACTGAATCATTCTGAAGATCAGATAATTGGAAACAAATTTAAAGGAGTTATGACAAGAGGAAGATTAGCAAATGAAGAGGTATGTCTTATTTATCAAATTGAACCATCATCTATCAATGAGGCATGTGAAGATAAATTTTGGATTAAAGCTATGGAAGAAGAATTAGGACAAATTGAGAAGAATAATATGTGGACATTAGTTCCCCGGCCTAAAGATAAAAATGTAATTGGAACCAAATGGGTATTTAGAAACAAACTTAATGAAGATGGTAAGGTTGTCAGAAATAAAGCAAGACTAGTGTGTAAGGGATATTCTCAGAAAGAAGGAGTTGATTACAATGAAACCTTGCACCGGTAGCCAAAATTGAGGCAGTTAGATTATTCTTGGCTTTTGCAGCTCACAAGGATTACAAAGTTTATCAAATGGATATTAAATGTGCATTTTTGAATGGAGATCTTGAAGAGGAAGTTTATATTGAACAACCTGATGGATTTTCTTTGACAGATGACAATGATATGGTTTGCAGGTTAAGAAAAGCTCTATATGGATTGAAACAAGCCCCAAGAGCTTGGTATAAAAGATTGGATAAGTATCTTTTAAAGATTGGTTTTACTAAAGGAAATGTAGATAGCAATTTATATTACAAAGTAACAAATGATGACATCTTGATTATTGAAGTATTTGTTGATGATATAATCTTTGGAGGAGAAGATGGATTATGTAAAGAATTTTCTCTTGAAATGCAGCAAGAATTTGAAATGTCTATGATTGGAGAAATAAAATTCTTTTTAGGATTACAGATTTCACAGACTGATAAAGGTATATTTTTGAGTCAATCCAAGTACTTGAAAGAACTACTAAAGAAATTTGGGATGGAGAACTCTAAACCGGTAAGCACACCTATGACTACAAATGACAAACTATCTCAAAGGGATGAATTTGCACCTATTAATCCAACTAGATACAAATCTATGATAGGAGGTTTACTGTATTTGACACAAACCAGGCCTGATATTATGAATGTAGTATGTATTGTTTCTAGATTTCAGAGTAATCCTAGGGAAAATCATGAATCAACAGTGAAAAGGATTTTCTGGTACTTACAAGGCACAACAAATCTTGGATTATGGTATCCTAAAGATGAAAATTTTGATCTATGTGCATAAACAGATGCAAATTGGGCAGGAGATGTGGATGATAGAAAAATCACCATTGGAGGAGCATTCTTTCTTGGAAAGAGATTAGTTTCTTGGTTGAGTAAGAAACAGAGTTGTACATCTTTATCAATAGCAAAATCAAAATATGTTGCAGCAGCAACAAACTATACACAGGTACTTTGGCTTAAGCAAACGTTGAAAGACATAAAGTTAAAATGCAAGGAACCTATTACTATATACTGTGATAACATTGCAGCAATTGATATATCTAAAAATCTGGTATTACATTCTAAAACAAAACATGTTTCTATCAAACTGAATTTTCTAAGGGAAAAAGTTGAAGAAAAAGAGATAAAACTAGTTTATGTGAATACTAAAGAACAACCTACAAATATTTTCACAAAACCTTTGCCTAAGGAGACTTTTGAGTACCTCAGAGATCAGCTTGGAGTCATACCACCACTGGTAGAGACTTAGACAATTGATGATTGTCATCAACCGACAGAATTAAATGGACAAATCTTTTATTCTGGTATTTGATGAGGAAGCTACTTCTTAGGGGGAGTAGTTGGTATATTGAATTGGTTGGTATTTTGTATGAACTTGACTTTTGTAACTTTGGCATTTGATGTCAAAGGGGGAGAGATATCTATGGAAAAACACATTATCTTTTTTGTGAGAGATTTCAAGGGAGAGATTTTGAAAAAAAAAAACACATTTAAGGAGAAATTGGTATGAGAGATTGGTATTGTTACTCCCAGGGGGAGAAATGGAGATTGTTGGTTTTTGTATTTGGCATTTCTGTTTTGGCACTTTGATGGTTTTTCCATCTTGTGTTGCCATCAATGCCAAAGTGGGAGATTGTTGGTATTTTGGTATGGTTTTGTCATTGATGTCAACACCTACTGAATACACCTACTTTGGAGATGCAGCAACATTCACTGGCAAACAGTAAACTGTGCAACAGTTACTGGTATATGGTTCACCGACAAGATATATTGTTCACCACTACCTGGAATGATATGGAAGACACTTGGCAATGTCGAAGACATCATGTGGACACTTTATTTTGAAGAAATAATCATTGGTATATTCATGTTTGCATAATTGCTTTTACCAACAAATAGGTCCAGGTTATCTAGGGTTACACCGACAGGTTGATCTTTTCAAGATCAGCATGGCATGCTATGGAGATGATTTATTATTGTTGTAAATGCATTAAGCTGACATGTTTAATCAGTTATTGCATCGGATATTATATTATTTTTAAAATGTTTTTATTGTAATATCTTGTAGAGCCGACCTACTAAAATTGGTCTTAGGGTATGGTATAAATGTAAGATCTTATTTGTAAGATCAAGTGTGGAATGTGAAAAAGAAGTGTGTGAAGGTATATGCGAGATCAAGTAGAGGTATACATGAAGACATCATTTGAAGGTGAAGTTAGGTTTTTGTAGAAGCATATCAGCATTACACCGGTACTAAATCTAGCATATGAAGATGAAATTTTATGCAGTACATTCTTATTGGATTTAACCATCCAACTATAGTCAGTGTGACTCCCATTTGTGATTGAGTAGTGAGCTCTAGGCTATTGGCATTTTTGCATGTGCAGACCCCTTTTTGTACACTTACTATCTGTAGTAGTATCATTTGATTGTGGGTAAGGTTTCCCACCGTGGTTTTTCCCCTTACAGGGTTTCCACGTACAAATATTGGTGTCATGTGTTGTGGATGACTTTGTGTTTATGTTTCATGCATTAATCCTTATCGGTATAGCAATTTACTGTTAACATTGTCTACCGGCATACTAAACTATTTTACTGGTATTAAGCATTAAGTTGGTTAATAAGTTTTTGGTTTGAATTTATTAGACAACTGATTCACCCCCCCCCCCTCTCAGTTGTCTCTAGGACCTAACAATATATATATATATATATATATATATATATATATATATATATATATATATATATATATATATATATATATATATATATAATTTAAATGATAGAATATAAACATTGTATTTCCTCTATTTCATTTTGAAGATATTTACTCCATCTGCATGAACAATGTATATAAAACAACATCAAAATACTAGCATAATCTTTAAAAGCACTCAAAATCAATCTATCTTTAAAACAAAAAAAATTAATTATAAAACTTCGCGTAGGAATACATCATTCACATTTAAACAAACATTCCATTTTGAGCCATCTAAAACATTTAATCATGTAAGATGCATTTTATGCAAACTACGTGGTGTGTGAGATTCCATCTCCATACTGAATTCAAAAAGCTAAAACAACTCTATTTGAACCAAGTTCTCGCCTTCATCCACGCTCACCTGTTCCTGCATTCACTTGCACTCGATTGTTCATTAGAAATGGCAATCCCTAATTTTCACAATAAAATAATTTAATTAATTCATTTGCAGTTAAATTTCCATTTCAATTCAAATCAAATTTCATTATCAATCTAACTTCAATTTTGATTTCAATTTCATTCCTATTTCAATCTCATCCACATAAACATAAGATATATATCATTTCCTAATTTAATAATTATAATAAATAAATATAGATAAAAATGGTACGTGACATCCTTCCCCACTTGGAAGAGACATCACCCCGATGTCTTACTAATCCAACAATAAGAAAATAGTATCTCAAACATCATAAAATAATAACCACACATCATAGTCTCAAATCAAAACATAAGCAAAAATAGTAGCATCCATGCTATCTGTTATCACTGTTTAAGAAATGGGTTTTCTTTCCCCATGATTGGCTAGGTTTTTGAAATTTTGAGTCAGGTATGCTATTAACTGCTTCAAATTTGTGTTAGGTCTTTAACGGTTAAGGGTTTTTAGTTTTAATCGCTCAAATGTCTGATCAAAACCCTCTAGTTTCTATTCCTGCGTTACTTTATTCACTTAAGTAATGGGTCTTGGGGTCGTGTGAAGTGTCCCCTCTTGTTATTTACCTAGGCGGTCGTTAAATAATTGTAAAAAATCTACACCTTATGCCTTTTTCCTTCTAATGTTGTCAGGTCCAGTAAGTGTCGCGCAACTTCCAGATGAATCTACGACTTTCGCTATTTCATTAGGCGAAGTTGTGGGTGTGTTAAGCTATGTGAAATAGTGAAAGGAAAAAGCATGTCTGACTGTGTGCATTGGATCTAGTTTAATGAGACTCCATCTCACTTTAGATCTAATAGTTGGCGTTGATTCGCAGCCGAAATGAATGAGTAAGTTACCTTTCACGAAATGGTGAAAAGGTTTGGCGGGACCCAGCAGTGAAGACTTTCCCACGGCTAAAAGGCGATCGAGTTTAAAAGAAATCAACAGCTCGCGTTGTCTCATGGCTGATAGATGCTCACATGTTATGCTCTACGAAACAACGAATGGTTTTTTGGGCCTGGGAAAAAGAGGTTTATAAGAAGCATAACAGATGCGCAGGTTCCTCAAGATCTAACGGCTAGCGCAGTTTCGTAGGAGAAAGATGCTTGAAAGATAGCTTTCGCGAAACAATGAAATGACATGGCATTCCAAGCAAGCAGTCCAGCTGGTTGAGATGGCAAGTAAGATAATGAAACGTGGCCGAAAATCAAAGTGGTCAGTGAATTGGATTTAAGGACTAACGGGTGGGTCCAAGAAGATGAGTCATGCTGCGGGATAAGAAGTGACCTGGCAAATATAGGTGGCAAGGATGAGGTGGATCCCGATGTTTTCTCTCAGCAAATAAGAAGTTGACATGTCAGTTCGGGAATGACTAGACACCGGGTGGATAAAGTTGAGTCAGATGACCCACATCTGCCAGATTCAAGTAGGTTGTTAAGCATCAAGCAAGTTTGATATGATCTAACGGTTCCTGTGAATTTGTGAAGGTAAGATGCTGGTGTTTTAAGGTCTGTGAAATGGCGAAAGAGCTAGTGGGCCCAAAGAATAGATAAAGCATAAAGGTAAAAGAGGATCAACTCTATTTTGATCCAAGGGTTCTCGTTGTTTCGCGGCTGCAAATCAATCGAGGATTAAGGCCTACGAAATGGCAAAAGAGAAAGAGAGGTTCTTCCTAGCATGATGTGGAATGACAGTTGTTACTTCTTGTAAAGCTTGATGGTGATTTGTTGATTGACACGTAGTTTCAAAAGGTCATTAAGGGCCCACCAAGGTGTAACCGGCGGTTATATGGGAAGTAAGACATGTGGTTGACTCTGAACTAAACCCGAAGAGTTTTCTAGGGCTAATGGCCAAGTGTCACGTGCCATTTGTTAACTGGTGAATAAGTGGGGTAAGTAATAAAGGTCTCACTTAAAAGATGTTCATCTCAAGATTGATCCAACGCTTCTCGTTGTTTCATGGCCCGAAGTTGGAAGCGAATTAACCCCTGCGAAATAGTGAAAAACCGTTAGCCATCAAGATGAGGCATGGTTAGTGAAAAAGTTGATGGTCCTGGTAGGAGTTAAAGGCTGGGCGGTTAGAGTTCCATCTAACGCTTGGCGTAGCTTTGCGAAAGGAAAATGCTCGGGGGATAAAGCTTGCAAAATGGTGAAAAGGAGGTAGGGCCTAGATGCAAAGGCAAAGAAGTTGAGACAATGTAAAGACCAATCAAGTCTCATCTGATCAGATGGCTGGTGCGATTTTGTTAAGCGAAATTGCAAGGATGTTATTCTCTGCGAAATGGCGAAAGAGCGAAAAGGAAAAAATACAGGCATGTTATGACCCGTTGGAGTGAAATTTTTGAATTCTTCTATGAGTTCAATTTTGAAGGGACAACCGAAGCTTGTGGTATCAATGTCGCAGTTAAGAGCCTGACTACCATATATGATTTCACATCAATTAAATGAAGGCATCATTTTGAAGAGTTATTACAGAGAAGCGGTTGCAGAGCAAATTTCTTCAATTGCAGAGCGGATTTCTTCAGTTGCAGAGCAAATTTCTTCAAGCCAAAAATAGGTTCTCTTATACTCTTGCTTGGCAATTACTTGATAGTGCATTTTAATTGGGTTTTGATTTGTTATAGAACAGTTGGGGCTAGTAATTAAATTGCTTGCATAGTTTTTTGAGATGACACCTAAAAGAGAATTCTTAGGAAAGGTTAATTACCAGGAGAGGGCTATCTGTGATGATTTCCTAGAACAGTTGATAATGTCAACTAATGTGGTAGCAAAGGTAAAGGAATTAGTGCCAAGAGCTCCTCGCCTAAAAATAGGAGAAGGATTGTATGATAAGGGCAATTGGCTAAGAGACCCTCAAATTGGGTTGTCTGGGTTGGGATTATTTAAGGTTGGATTTGGTATGAGAAACTCCCCAGCCCCAATGAACAGTATGTGGGAATTGGACGTAGGCAAATTGGTGGTCCCTGGAGTATTCATGGATGTGGATCTCCTCACTCAAATTGCACACAACTATGACCCAATCACAAGAAGTGTTAAGGATATAAGTGGGAAAACCCTCATTGAAATAAATAATGAGGAGTTCAGAAATGCTTTTGGGCTTAGTGAATTTACCAATTTTTTAGAGCCTATTAATTTTAAATCACTAGCTCAGGTTTACAGTGTGCAGAGGAACCACCTTAGAAATGGGCCTCTCAAAGAATTCCTTGTGAAGATAGGCAAATTAACAGTTGTAGGACCTAACACTGAGGAGCCTTTCTCTTTAAATTTGTTCACCCTTAGGGCCAAAGGAATATACTGGTCACTCTACCAAATTTTAGGAGAAGATGCTGAGGCAAATATGCCAACTCATTACATGTTAATGATTGCTCAAATTTTGAATCCCTCTTTGGTAGTTACCTTTGATTATGCTTCTTATATCACTGATGCCATCCATGAAGGATTGATACGAATAAAGAATGGGAAAGTGGATAGGCCTTTTGGATGGTACTCCCTCCTCATGCATTTATTTTTGTTCAAGGGTGGTGACTATTTTGCAAGTGGAATGGATATTGTGAAAGAGAAAGAAGGAGAAAAGATGCCAGTGTAGTTATGGAGTACAGTGCTATCATGGGACAGAGAAGATGCTATCTTCTTAAAGTTTGATAAGTGTTTTGCATCTAAGATTAGGACTCTTATCTGTTCAGAGAATCCAAGAGTCCCTAAGGTTCTTTTGGAATTCATTAGGCCAAAAGAGCTTGTTGAGAATGTTAAAATTGTCCACAATTGGGGTGATATCTACTTATACCCTATCTCCAGATTTTTTAGAGTATATGGTTTCAAAGGCACTCAATCTTTGTTACCCTATCAAGTCCCTCTTAAAGTGGGAATTGCAGAGATCTTCAGGCAGATTGGTAGTGTGCAAGAGGCAGAGCTAATAGGCAAAGGTAAAGGGACCATTTTCCCTACAGTTACCATAGCACATCAATTTGTGATAATTAAAGGATGTTGGAAGTATTTTGAAGATTTCCTTCAATCGTACCATTTGTCAACTACAGTATCCCAGTGTGCTGACCCTGAAGATTTCTTCAACGACATGTTCAGAAAGAGGGCAGTATGCAGAGGTAGGCCCCACCAATTCTAGTTTCCTGAAGACCTCATTAGGAATGAGTTTGATTTAGATGAGCAAGAGATGAGGAAAGAAAAGTGGGTGGCCTACAAGAAGGCTTTAGACTTTGTGCACCAATTTGACACTAGCTATGACCCTTTGTCTAGCTTTCACCCCTTTGAAGAGAAGATAAAGTTCTTAATTCTTTGTTTTGAGGATGTGATGCAAACATTGAAAGAAAAGAGGGAGGTTGTAATTAAGAACAACCCTGAGAAAGCAAGACTGGTTCTAAATAGGTACGCATCTACCAGAGCAATCCCTCCTAGTGATTACATGTTGCATAAGAAGTCCAACTATAGTGTGTTGATGCCAACAATAGGGGAGCCTTCTACCTCAAAAGGGAAGAGGAAGATACAGGATATCATTGACATTCAAGATAGCCCAAAGAAACAAAGAGTGGGAAAGGAAGTACAATCTGATGAACCTTTGTATTCCCCATCTCAATCCCCTATTCATATAGGAGATGAATAGGCAGTAGCTGAGCAACTATTATAGTTAGGCAGTCTTGGAGAGATAGCATACACATATGATGAAGTGGAAGAGGGAATGCCAAAAGAGCCCCTTACTGCTGAGATGAACATTACTACTAATGAGTTCAAAGGCCAGGAGTGGGATCTTGAGATCAAGCAAGCTAGTGAAGATTTCTTGGTTGATAATAACTTTGTCACATCAAGAGCTTTCATGCAGTTTGTGTGGAAGCAAAATATTGATAAATTTAATGCTAGGTGTGAAAAGAGGAAAAGTGAGCAGCCCCACAAGGATCCAACTATGGTGGAGGAAGAGATAAAGTAAAAAATGGTTGATGAGTTTAAGACTATCACCCCCGAGCAGGGAAGAGACATGGTAGCACAGGCTGGGGTACTCATTCTCCCTGAATGGGACATAGCAGATGCCTTGGTTTTAGAGGCAGTAAGAAAAGAGACCAAACCTATGGAGGGGGTCACTTTCAGCAAAGATAATGTTGCACTGGTCATGTGGTCTCTTAAAAGAGATGAAAATAAGAAGAATAAGGACACCCCAGGTCAAATTACCTTGGAGGAATGATACTGAAAAGAGTGCAGAGCACTGGGGTAGTGGAAGCTGCTAGCACTATGCTAGAAACTGCAAAGTTTAGTGTTGCAGTAGCAGAAAGAGAGGCTAAGGAAAAGGTAGATCTCCAAATTAAGTTGGAGATGGTTTTAAAAGCTTACAACAATGCCAAGGAAGAAGTAAGAGGTAAAGATAGCATCATTGCCAAGCTACAAAGTCAGTTGGTAGGACAATACCATCAAGGTGAGTCCTCAACATTGATGATCTCCTCTTCTCCTGTAAGACCTCCACCTACCAGCCACATTATTGAGTTCCCACCATCTCCAGCACCATCTAGTTCTTAGTTGATTGAGATCACTCCCCATGAGTTGGAGAATTTAAAACAGGCTCAGGCCCTATATGCAAAGAAATATAAAGAGAGAGTAAAGGCTACAATTTTAAGCTTTGCTGACACTATAGGGTCCTCACTAATGTACAATAACATGAGTAAGATCTTGGAAATGTGGAATGAGTTAAATGGGGACAAGGCTGTATTAATGCCTATTTTTGATAAATGGAGACCCAAAGAGCAGGATATAGAACTGATTTGTGTATCCTATGATGAGGTAGGGGCTGACCCCATTATTAAATCCACCAATGATATAATAAAGGATTTAGTAAAGTT
Source organism: Cryptomeria japonica (assembly GCF_030272615.1). Classification (NCBI taxonomy): domain Eukaryota; kingdom Viridiplantae; phylum Streptophyta; class Pinopsida; order Cupressales; family Cupressaceae; genus Cryptomeria; species Cryptomeria japonica. Next base: position 451,127,385 of record NC_081406.1, read on the forward strand.
GGCAGAAGGAGTAGATAATGCAGATAGAAAGATCAACTTGTACAAGAAAGAGTACACTGATCAAGTTTTTGAATTACTCCCAGGAGGTTTTGTCAGCCCAACCCAATTAAAGGACAAACAAATATGGCTTAAGGAATTGGAAGCCAAATTGTCACTGAGAATAAAAGGAATTGTTAAATCAAAGGATGCCTCCATATTTGTCAAAACAATTGAGGAGATTGAGAAAATCAAATCTCATCATGGTTTCCTGAATTCAAAGGTCAATAAAATGAGGTATTCTTGGAAAAGATTAGCCAAGACAAAAGCAAAAGTAATTAACTTCTCATGGCCTACTGATGAGGTGTATCATGAATGGACAAGAAAATATGCAGTGCTTGATGTGGAGTAGTTAGAAAATGTTGCAAGAGAACAACAAGAGGAAGAAGTCATGGATGTTGAAAGAGACTTGTAACCGCATTTGGAAAAGGTTTTGTAACTTATTCTTGAGAAGTAATGATTGTAACAAACTCTCCTAGGAAATTCCGAAGCTTTGTATGCATCCATATTGTTATAAATGGATACCAGGCCTAGTAAAAAAAGGATTGCAAGGAATTGTAAGAAAACACTGCAGAAATTTATCTAAGCCTTTTTTTGAGTTTTGATGGAGAATATTCAAATGTTTTTGTAATACTTTCAGAAGAAATATCAATACACAGACCATTGGTTTTGAGTTTAAACTTTGTGTTGTCTTCAAGTATGTTTGCAAATGTTTACTATTTCATTCTGAGTAATCTAGGGTTATTTCTTTTGAATATGGGTTGTAAGGCAACTTTCAGTAGATATGCTTCTTAGCTTTTCTCTTCAGGAGGGGAATTTAATACGCAGGAATCATTTCTACCAGTAAATTCTTTGTGGGATACTTTGAATTTTGATGAACACAGTTTAGTTTGGTATGAATAAATTCTTATGTGTGTTAGGCATATATAGGGATCTGCAGAAGCCAAATTGATGGAATATGTAGAGATGTTTGATTGTGGAAGTATTGTTTGAACTTATATTACTTTATGACCTTGGATAAGGTACTGATATCTATTAAGGTTATCTTCTATACATCTTGTAGATCAATACTGAACATGAGTATAAGTTTCATTCCTTTGTTTCAGTTAGTTTTAAGGTGATAAGATCCATTGGTTTTCAAACTGGTTTGCTGTGGATTTATCTTTTAAAAGTGTGAATTCAATTCACAAAGGTATACCTGCCTGAACTTTGGATAAGTTCGAAGTGTAGAAGGTTAATCAAACCTTGTCATATGTTGTCCTAAAAGTTTCCTTCTCTTTAATCTCTCTTCTGTATACAGAGTTATCATATCATTATAAGGATTTTAAAGTGAATCAGATTTTGAGAACAACACTATCCAAGTTCACAACATGTGAATCAAAATCACAATATCACTGTATCTCATGCAATAACAAAATACTAATATATGAAAGAGAATTCTCAATTGTCTCAGAATCCTCCCATGTAGCAGTATTCTCATAATATTGGTCCCAGTGGACCTTATACTGAGTAAAATCTCTACTACGTAACTTAATGCTACGTCGATCTAGGATTTGGATGGGCTCTACTAGCACCACCCCTAGATCTTGTACCTATAAAGATTGCCAATCAAGAATATGAGATACATCAGGATGATATGGTTTCAACAAAGAAACATGGAAAACATTATGGAGTTAAGATAGAGCACATGGTAAAGCTAATCTATAAGCAACTAGATTAATGACTTCCAGCACATCAAAGGGTCCCACATATCTCAGTTCCAAATTTGATGATTTTCCAAATGAGATAGAGCTCTTATGAGGCTTAACCCTAAAAAAGACTTTATCTCTCACAACAAACTATCTGAAAGTCTTGTTTCTGTCAGCATAGCTCTTTTGTCTATCGACTGCCTCCTTCAACCTACTCTTGATCAAATTCATTTTCTCATCTATTTCTTTAAGAAAATCAAGACCAATAATGATCCTATCTTCCATCCTATCCCAACTAATGGGTGTGTGATACTTCTGTCCATAAAGTGCCTCAAAAGGTGTCATCCCTAAAGATGCATTAAATGAGTTGTTATAAGAAAACTCAACCAATGGAAAAAACTCCTCCCACTTATATTGCTGATCCATGTAGTACATCTATAGAAGATCCTCCACTACATGATTAACCCTTTCCATTTGGCCATCTGTCTAAGGATGATATGTCGAACCGAAATTCAATATAGTTCCCAAAGTTGCATTCAGTGTCATCCAAAACCTAGATGTCATCCAAGTATCCCTATCAAATATAATGGTTTCTGGTACACCATGCAATTGGAATATCTCTTCGACAAATTTATTTGCAAGATTAAATGATTCGTCCTTAAGATTCTCAGGTATGAAATGTGCAACTTTTGTCAACTTATCAACAACTACTAAGATGGTATCATGTTTGTTCTTGCTCAAAGGTAATCATGTTGGATTAATGGGGAGGCTGTTAGATTTGGTTGATCATTGTTGTTTCTAGGATATGTTGTTTCTATTTATGTCAACATATTCCTATGAGTTATTCTGGTGAGTTTGGGAAGAGTTTTTTATCCGGTTTTATAGTTTGGTTTTGCTAATCAATGTTTTGTAGGATCCGGTATTTCCTTCAGTATATTTTGATGTAATCAGATCTTGTGCTGAGACTTTGGATTATTTTTTGGTATGATCTTGTGTATCTTCATTTCATATGGTTCAGGACTTGGTACTTTGCAAGTTATCTTTCCTCATGAGAGTTGTTGATTGGTTGTGTTCTTGAGCCTTAAGACATTGACTAATGAAGATTTGAAAAGAGGTGTTGGTGCAACTATTTCAGATGATTCTATCATGCTTGTTGGTGTTTCCTATTCATGTCCTTTTTATTTTGGTGATCCACATTGATCTTTGTGCGAGTGTTTGGTGATTTCTATGAACTGGTGATGATTTTCATGTTATGCAGTATTTCTGGTGGTGTAGCGTGTTCTGGTTGATCTTGGCAGGATTTTTGATGGATGTAAAAGTTTGGAAATTTGAATTAGGTACATGTTATGTAATGTAAACCATAATATTGGTTCGGTGGTCAATCTTTGTATTGTGCAATGCAATTTTTGTAATTGTGAGTTAAGGGTATAGCCGACCTTGTTATCAAGGTTGATGATTTGTATATATAGGTGAGATGCTCATGTAATTTAGGTGTCGATATTGTGTTTGCATTATCAGAGAGAGGTGATTGTGTGAACAAGAGAGATATCATTTGGTGAAGTGTTTTGGTGAGATTGGTGTTGCAGAGAAGACAACTGTGTTTAATCAGAACTTTCATTAGGCATTTGTAGATGCTATCATTGTAGTTCATTTCTTTTGAATTGTGGTTCGAATCATTTTGTAAGTCAGTGAGAATTCCTTGAGGGTTGTAGCCTTCTGGGCATATATCTTTTGAGCAATGAGCTCTAGGTACTGTGCCTGAATGCATGTGCATTCCCCATTGTAATATTTTCACATACTACTATAGAGTATCATCTTACTGTGGGTAGGTTCCTACCGTGGTTTTTCCCTTAACCAGGTTTTCCACGTCAAAAATCTTGGTGTTGTGTGTTGTACTATTAATTTTCTTATCTGTTATTGTTACAGTTTATCAGTTTATGTTTTGGAGTTTAATTTTTTGTGATCTAGTGAACACTAATTCACCCTTGCATCTCAGTCTTCCTTCTTGATTGCTGATAACAATTGGTATCAGATTTAGATCCTCCAGTAGAAGCTTAATCACTTGAGGAGATCTGGGATGACAGCTCAAGGTATTCTTTTCAATAAGGACAGCCTGAGGTTTGATGGAAGCAACTATACTATGTGGAAGAGATGGATGGAGGTGCATTTGAAATGCCTTGGAGAAGATTATTGGAAGATTACTAAGAATGCCTATGTTGTTCCTTATAATGGACCATCCACTCCTGATGAGGTTAAGGAAGCTGAATATAACAACAGAGCAAAGGAAGCATTTCCTAGTGCCCTGACTGATTTTGAAATGACAAATGTTATGGAACTTCAGACAGCAGATGAGATCTGGGTGAAACTTGAAATCCTATATGAAGGTGATAATCAAGTGAAAGTTGCTAAGTTGCAGAGTTTAAAGGGAAAGTATGAGATATTGAAGATGGCAGATGATGAGAACATCCATTCATACATGGCTAAGATGAATGAGCTTGTTCTTAGTATCAGATTTGTCGGTGGAAAGATTGAAGAAGATGAGATTGTTGCTAAGGTGTTGAGATCTTTTCCTCCTTCTTATAAACATAAGGTTGATTCTATTGATGAGATCCAGAGTGTAACTACTGTGACAAGAGATGTGTTGGTTAGAAAACTTGCTGAATTTGAGATGAGTGAATTTAGAGAATCACATGGAAAGTCTGAGACAACATTCAAGGCATCAACATTTGTGTTTGATAAGCAGAAATATTATCCCAATGAGTTTAGGATATCCATATATGAAAGAGAAAGAAGAGAGATAGAAGAGCAAGAAAGAGAGCTTGATGAGCTTGAAGCATTGATTGCCCAGAGATTGCCTAAAGGTACTAGTAAGTATGATGGAAAGTTGCCCTTGAAATATTTTTCTTGTAATAAGATAAGACAATTTTCTTCTAGATGCCTGGAGAGAATGGCTAAGTATGACAAACATGATAAGTTTGATAAGTTTGATAGGAATGATAGATATAAGAAGCATGAGAAGTATGATAAGCCTTATAAGTTTAACCGAAAGTTTAGGAACCAGAAGAACTATTATTATGTTGTAGATGAATGTATTACAGATGATGAATCAAAAGAAGATGAAGTTGTGTTTATTACCATTAAAGAGGATAGACCTATGCCTATTGATTCCGCTAGTTGTTCTATTGAGGAGAAAGCTTCAGCTGCAAAGGTAGAAGAAAAACATGAATGAGTGATTGACAGTGGTTGTTCACATCATATAACCGGTGACAAAAGAAAAGTTTTAAGGATGGAAAGGTATGATGGTTGAATAGTTAGATGTGGATATGACAAAGTCTGTGTAATCCATGGGAGAGGTTATGTTTATTTTGATAGTAAGCATAACATTGATGATGTCTTATATGTTGAAGGTTTGAAGCATAATATTTTGAGTTTTGGATAGATGGTTGATAAGGGTTATGATCTAAAATTCAAAGATGGTAAATGCAAGATCTTGAATGCCTCTGGTATAAATATTTCATCTGGAATGAAGACTGAAGGTAACATTTTTCATTTCAACGCTAGTGAGAAAAGTTGTTTGATTGCTAAGATAGATGAGAGTTGGTTGTGGCATAGAAGAATGTGTCATGTAAACTATGATTCATTGATCAAGATTAGTTCTACACAAGCTATTAGGGATTTTCCTAAGATTGTTAAACCTGTTAATCCAGTATGTAAGGAATGTCAGTTGGGTAAGCCGACAAGTATTTCTTTCAAGAGTAAATGGTATACATTAGATGGATCTTGTGCATACTGACCTGTGTGGACCTACAAATGTTAGAAGTATGCAAGGTGATAGATACTTTATGTTTCTAATTGATGATTATTAGAGAATGATGTGGGTTATCTTTTTGAAGGAAAAATCAAAGCATTTGATAAATTCAAGATATTCAAAGCCAAAGTTGAAACTGAGTCTGGATTGAAGGTAAAGTGTTTGAGATCTGATAGAGGTGGAGAATTTTGTTCTGGTGAGTTCAATTCTTTCTGTGAGATGCATGGAATTAGAAGATAACTATCTTCTCTTAGGACCCCAAAGAAGATTGGGATTGTTGAAAGGAAGAACCCTACTATTTTAGATGTTGCAAGAACTATGTTGATTGAAGGAATGTTATGAAGTTCTACTGGAGAGAAGCTATTATCACTGCAGTCTATACATTCAATAGAGTTCATATCAAAGGTGATACCGGTAAGACCCCTTATGAGCTTTGGTTTGTTCATGTTCCTACTATGAAATATTTCAAAGGTTTTGGTAGCAAATATGAGGATTTTAGAAATTTTTATGCTAGAAGTGATGAAGGTATCTTTTTGGGATATTCTACAAATAGAAAATCCTACCAGTGCTATAACAAGAGATTGAGAAAGATAGTTGAGAGTGCAAATGTGAAGGTGGATGAAAACCTTGGGAAGGAGATCAGAGCTTATGATTAAGGTCAACATGTTGTTTTAGCTCATATTCAGCTTGAAGAGCCTAAGCAAAATGATCTGGTAAAGACTGTAAATTAGGATGTTGTTGTTGCTGCTGATGATGTGTATGAACCTTAAGATCATAACAATCAGAAGACTTCAAGATATGTAAGATTAAATCATTCTGAGAATCAAATTATTGGTGATAAGAATAAAGGTGTGATGACTAGAAGAAGGTTAGCTACAGAAGAAATATGTTTGATTTCTAAAGTTGAACCTAAAGATGTTGTTGAAGCCTGTAAAGATGATAACTAGATTAGAGCCATGGAAGAAAAGTTAGATCAGATTGAAAAGAACAACACTTGGGAACTTGTTCCTAGACCTAAGGATAAAAAATTAATTGGTACTAAATGGGTTTTTAGGAACAAATTGAATGAAGTTGGTGAAGTAGTCATAAATAAATCTAGATTAGTTTGCAAAGGATATTCACAACAACAAGGGATTGATTATGAAGAAACATTTTCTCAAGTTGCTAGAATTGTAGTTGTTAGATTGTTGCTTGTGTATGCTTCTTATAAAGATTTCAAGGTATATTAGATGGATGTCAAATCTGTATTTTTGAATGGTGATCTAGAAGAAGAAGTTTACATTGAACAACTTGATGGATTTTCACTGTTATATGATAGAGACATGGTATGTAAGTTGAAGAAAGAACTTTATGGATTCAAACAAGCTCCTAGAGCCTGGTGTGCTAGGTTAGATAAATACTTGCTAAAATTGGGATTTATCAAAGGTGTTGCTGACAATAATTTGTACTTAAAGATTGAAAATGATAACATCTTGATTGTTGAAGTCTTTGTTGATGACATTATCTTTGGTGGTGATGATGATATGAGTATAAAGTTTTCCAATGATAAGCAAAAACAATTTGAGATGTTTATGATTGGTGAGATAAAATTTTACTTAGGTTTGTAGATTGCACAGACAGGAAAAGGTATTTTTATATCTCAAACTAAGTATGTGAAGGAATTGTTGAAGAAGTTTGGTTTAGATGATTCCAAACCGGTTGGAACTCCTATGGTGACTGATTGTAAATTGTCTAAAAATGATGAATCTCTTAAAGCTAATCAGAGTTTGTATAGATCTATGGCTGGTGGACTATTATATCTTACTTAGACTAGGCCTGACATTATGCATATTGTGTGTATGGCTGCTCGATATCAAGATGATCTGAAGGAGATTCATGTCACTGTTGTTAAAATAATATTCAAATATCTAAAGGGAACTAAGGATTATGGTTTATGGTATCCAAAGAATGATGATTTCATGTTGTGTGCTTAAACTGATGCAGATTGGGCTATTGATGTTGATGACTGCAAGAGTACTATTGGTGGAGAATAATTTTTAGGTAAGAAATTGGTTTCATTGGATAGAAAGAAAAAAGATTCAGTACCTTTATCTAGTGTTGAAGTTGAGTACATTGCTACTGCTTGTAATTGCACTCAGATAGTTTGGATGAAACAAATGTTGATAGATAACAAAGTTATTTATGATGATCCTACTATTATATACTATGATAATTCCAGTGCTATAAACATGTCTAAGAATATGGTGCAACATTCAAAGACTAAGCATATGTCATGCCCAAAATTTAGGGCAAGAACGGGATAATTTTTTTTTTAAATAACTATATAACAATAAGTTCGCTAACACGACATGCACTAACATGTTTTGTCATAACTATATTTGAGCTAACTCTGATACTAAATCAAGTAACGAAATTAATTTAAAATTTATTTGTGGAATACTAAATGATTTAATTTATTTTCTCATCAAACTTAGTCAATAGATTAATTAAATCAAACTCATTAAAATAGTAGATGAAGATAAAATTAATCTCCAATAACCAATACTTGTATTTTTCCCTAGGAAACTAAATAATTTAGTCCTAACTCTTAGATCATAAAAGTCTATAATCTATTCAACATTAATTAAAATAAGATTAAACTAAATTGACTAAGGTTTAATTAAATTGGTAATAATTATTTTCCTATAAAGTGTAAATATTTCCCAATAGCCAAATTAACCTTACCCAACTTAATATAAAGTTCTATTAAATTTCAAACAAAACAATTTCATAACTGAAACATAACCCCATATGTTTATAAAAAAACAAATATAATTTATAACCACATATTAAAATATTTAATCCAAAATTGTCTTATTCTCTTATACTTTCAAACTCAATATATATATATATATATATATATATATATATATATTTCCACTTCTTTAGAAAAATCCCCATGCAAACCCTAAATTTAAAATACATTATAAAATAAACCTCTCTATACTTTTTTTTTTTTTTTCTATTTCTTTATTATCCTTTTACCCTAGCTCTAACCGAGCTAGGGTTTTATATTTTTTTTCATGCTCATTGTTTTTGCAGGGCGGACATGGGAGTGGCGGCCATATACTACTCGTACAGAGGAAAGGGGAGGCGAAGGTTTCAGGAGGGCGGCGGTTGTGAGCCCTGAGCACCGCTCACTATGGACTTCCACAGTGGTGGCGACCACTGAGGTCACCCACAGTGTCGGCCTTAGGGCCGTCCACTGTGGGAGGCCGCAGTGGCGCCGACCACTGTGGTCGCCCACAGTGGCGGCCGCCGGCCGCGCCGTCCCACTGTGTTAAACACAGTGATCCGGCTTGCTGCACCACTATGTTTAACACAATGGGTTCGGCCATAACCTACCCCCCCCGTGATTTAAAAAAAAAATAAAGTATTTTTTTTTTTTTAAATGTAATTTTATTTTATTTTATTTTTATATATATATTTTTGTTTTATTTACTCTCTCTCTCTCTCTCTCTATATATATATATATATATATGTTTGTATATATATATATATCAGGTATATATATATATATCGTTTAATATATATGTATATATATATATATATGTATGTATTTTGCAATGTATTTTAAATATAAGTATTTATTTATATTCATTTGATGCATAAGGAGAAATAACATTACTGTGCATTTAATCTCTGTATTTTTTTCTTTGATCTTTTAAAACAGACTTGTTATATTCTACAGGATTAAATCGATGTGCTTATTTTCTTTTATTAAGATTCTAGTTGCAAAAAGATAATAGGTAGATTAGTTACTAAAGATTTATTTTCTACAAAATACAGTGATAACAGGATTAAACAAACTTAGCACAGCAACTATCTAAATAAAGATATTTAAAATAATTCTTAAGAGGTGACTGCAATAAACTTTAGATTTATTTTATTTTCTGCAAGTTAATAAAATGATAGAATTAAATAAATTCCAACAACAACTTAATTTATCTAGAATCCTTAAATTTAAACCATGCAATTAGGATTTAAACCAATCCATTTACTTTCAAGCAACATGCATGCAATCCTTACATCATTTCTTTATTTCCTTGATTTATTTCAATGCGTTTAAGGAATAAAACAAATTTATTGCTTTTTCCAAAATATTATCTATTCAACAAATATTAAAGTTCAGAAAAACTTTAGGACTAAATCCATATTTATTCATTTAATTTTCTTGCAATATAGCAATAACATATTTCATTTCTTTAAATTACATTTCAAGACACTGTCGTTATTTTACAAATAGGACTCTCATTATTAAAAATGGGGACTTTTAATACAGAATAATAAAATATTCCAAATCAGATTTCTGCAACATATAACTCCATCGAGTTTTCCACTTGTCCTGATCCTTTCCTTCCAACAACCTGCAAATAAAATCAAGAATATGACCATGGAGTGCTCACCTCCCAGCCTAGGCTAACTGGTAGCCACCCCCGAGCTTGGAGAACCAAACCCTAGACAGGTAACAAACATGCAAACACAGAAGACAGAATACACACAAACTCAAAACACACTCCCAAACCTGGGTTACACTGCACCACACATTGGTGATGTCTTTTCAAGGGTGGTAGTGGACCAAGTACTCTGAGGAGACTACAAGTATGGTAAAACAAATAGCCACCTCATGGCAAACTAAATACATCAATTATAACATAATCAACCCCTTATTCCTTATGCCCCCCAAGGCATTCATGCCTTATTTCCCTCCTTATGACCCCCAATGCATAAACAAGCCATGTAGCAAGGGTCACATAAATTCCCTTGTGATGGCTCTCATAACGAGAGTCTCTCACTCAAGGGCTGTCACTTCTACCACCCACAAGATCCTCCTCTCTCCCAAGAGTAGAAGGTCTTGATTACTCCCAAAACATATACAATGTATAAACATAAAATACCAAATAAGTTTCCAAGAGAACATGCACGGAAACTAGTCTTTTACACAAACATTACTTTCAAAACACATGCAGTAAGAAAATCATTATAAGAAAAATACAACCAGCCTTAAACTACCCAAAGGTATGCTAGTTTTGTTGAGGATGAGCAGCCCAATTCCATGGTTCTTCTCTTTCAACCCTTAGCCAAAATTCTCAAACCAAATTCTATCTTTTTCCTTTCAAAATTCCTTTGTCTCCAAAAATGGAGAGTGGGTGATTACCCACTAATTTTCTAATTCTTTCTTAAGAAGCCCTTTGTGAGAGTTCTCACAAGTTTCCAAAAATTGAAAAGGAAGGAAAGGTAAAATGGGAAAGGGAACTCTCATTCGAAAGGGAAGGTTTACAACTCAGTTCGAGCTTCTAATTTCCATTTTCGCACAACTTAGAAAAGTCACTTCTTAGGGTGTCTAAAAGGTCACATGGGAGTAGAAACTTGCCTAAAATCACCCCTAACCCTTAGGTATACCTTATGGGCTTTAGGAAACCCTATTAAACTACCCCTAGGTGTCCATTTAACCCTTTTTTAACCCCTCTGAAGTTTATTTTCGGGTCAAACCTATGTTGACCATCCCAAAGATTCTTTACCCAAGGCATTTATGGAATCTCATTACATTAAATGAAAAAGCTATAGTTAAACAATTCCCACCAAGAGACAAATATAAAAATCCAAACATAAATCCACACATGTGTCAAGTGACACAAAGAAAATACCTTTACGAATTTATACATGAAATCGTCTCTTGTGGATTTTACATAAATCAATTAAATAACACCTAACACACATGCATCATTTACTGTTATGAATAAAATACAACACAAACAGGGTTTTGTCTCTCCAAATAGACAAACCCTGGCTTTACGAACATACATAGGTCTAGGTTTGGATCTCTGTAATATTTCCATGGTCACATGAATATCTTTTCCTGTGCCACTCAAATACACATTAGTAATTTCCAATAACCTCGTATAATATTAAACACATGAATTAGAATACACACCAAACACTTTGCATACAATTTACATTTGAACAATTCAATATATCTCAAATGCAATTAAACCCACATAAGCAATTATCATAATTCTCATAATTTTGGTCCACACATAAAACATACATCTTAACTCTATCATCATAATGGAAGTCCTGCAAATCCAATAATGACATACCTCATCTCCAATTTATCCTATTCTAGAATCATATAGAGTTCTTTATCGTAAAGCATATAAATGAAGCATCAACATTCATCCATGTTATCCAATCACAAAATCATATAAGTTCTACATCCAGACATAGCTGACATATGTTAAATCAAGATTATCAAATCAATGGATCTTTTAGGATTTCAACTTCATAACACATCAAAATGTACACCACTAGGTACGATAACTCTATAACTTGGTTCAATTACTTTTCTCACAAACCTATCTACCTAACACAATCCATTTTATTGAATTATAAGGCATTTATTAATAGGGTCAAACATGGTCAACTAAGTTAATCAAAGCTTGGTTTGGGGAAGGCCTTACAGCATATATCATTAAAATATAATTACTTGAGAGAGAAAATCAGTGAACAGAAGGTGAAGCTGGAATATGTATCTACTAAGGAACAAATTGCTGATATTTTCACTAAGCCTTTGCCTGCAGATACATTTATCTATTCAAGAGACAAGTTAGGGGTATCCACCCCTCCTGATGAGAATTAGTGTTGGCCATTTGGAGGAATTGATTATGTGTTGCATTGATATTTTGTCATTGATGTCAACACTAGCTGTTTTGGATGCTTTACAGACACCCGTCTGGTCCCGATAGGTTGAGTGGTTTCTAGTTGGTTTGGGTCCGACATGATCCGGTATGCTCCCGTATGGTTTGGTTATGGAATTGGATTATTCATGACACTCATGTTTATATTCAATCAATTGGTTTTTGTCTGGTGATCGGATGTTATCATGTTTTCTTGGAAGCTTAGCTTGTAGTTTTGGTGAAGGTTTCACTGACAAAGCTTTTGATGAAGATCTTTGATATATGCATAATGCAACTTCTGGTGGAGATTCAGGATGCTAATGGTGATCATGTTCGAGACTTGTCAAATGGAGATCATTGCTTTAGCGTATGGACCTATATTGGGTCCCAATTGATCTAGGTTATGGACCGAATTAATGTAACACGTGGATTGGACTTCTCGATGTGTTTTGAGGATATCTCATGTGTTGGATATTATTCATTTGGTCTAAGGCCGACATGTTTTGTAATTATGTAATTGGTTTATTATCTGGTGGCCGACCTAATTGTTTATGGCTAAGGATTTGTATATATATGATGTAAGATCCCACTTTAGATCATCATGGTATATGGTCAGGGAATGCGACATGGATATGTAATATGCAAATAATGTAATATCATTCAGGCAGAGGATTTGGTCGATCATTGGAGATCAAATTGGGTTTATGTAAGAGGATTTAGTCCTCCGATATTGAGCTTAATTAGAACTGTACTCAAGCATAGGAGATGCTATCTTTGCAATTCTTTCATTCTTTTGGATTATAGTCTAGATTTGTATGTAGTCAGTGAGACTCCTTTTGTGATGAGGAGTGTGCTCTAGGCTATTGGCCTTCCTGCAAGTGTAGGCCCCTCAATTGTAATTTACATAGTTACTGCAGAAGTATTATCTGACTGTGGGTGGGCTTCCCACCATGGTTTTTCCCTTTATCAGGTTTTCCACGTATAAATTTTGGTGTCATTTGGATGGTATTTATTTTGTTATTATTGCTTATGCTTAATTAGTTTAACTACTATTCTGATATTTGGTTTAAGCATTCCAGTATTAATGTTTTGGGTTCTAGTATTTAAATTTTTAATTGCTAAATGTTCTAATAATCTATGTCAACTGATTACCCCCTCTCTCAGTTGTCTTCTGATTATTTGAACTATCTAACAATTGGTATCAGAGCTTTGGTCCTCTCTGTAGAAAGCTTAACCACTTGAGGAATATCCTATGGCGACTAACAATTCAAGTTCATCCAGTTCTTCTAGAGCTATCTTTTAGAGAGATATTCTCAGGCTTGATGGAACAAATTACATAGTATGGAAGATTCAGATGGTGACTCATCTAAGATGTCTTGGTAAGGATATTTGGGAGATCACACAAAATGATGTTGCACCTCATAATCTAGCATCTAGCAATCCTCCTCTAGAAAAATTGGATAAGGATCTTTAGAATGATTGTAGAGAAAGAGAAGCCCTCTTGTGTGCACTTTCTGATCAGTAAATAATGAGATTAACTGACAAATCATCTGGAAAGGATATATGGGATAAGTTGGAGACTCTTAATCAAGGTGACCCTATTGTAAATATTACTAAACTTGATGGTTATAGGGTGATGTTGGTTCCTTTTTATGCTGAACAACAAAATCAGCAACTAGTATAATCTGCAACCAAATTTTGAAAGGTAGCTAACCTCAACTATGAATTCAAAAGACAAACTGGACCAACTTAACAAGGATATTTAATCGTTCTTATCTTTAGGCTCTGCAAGGCCTAGGCGGGTTTACCTCTAATGCACTTCAAATACAATCTAAAACTCACACACAACATCACCATTAAAGTAGAAATATCAGACATGGCTCAACAATAAGAAAAGTACTGCAAACTAGCTATATTTACATTGACTCTCAACTACATTTGAGATTGAGGTAGGTGGAACATTACCATAGAACAAAAAAAGAAAGATATTCTGATTTGATTTTAAAATGTTGCAAATAACTTCTAGATATAACAGATTAGTGCCTCAATCCGGGAATAGAGTCAATACAAATAGCCACAAATGGGATCCAAGTTGCACATCAGATTTACTAAAAGATATCCTTGTATTAATGCCTGACATTAATACATTCTAAACTTCAAATCAAAAGACCATACAAATCCAAACATTAATTTAGTTTCACAATTTCTTCTCATAGAATTTAAATCCCTTCTATAAAAGATGCCTAAGAACAGGAATTACACTCTCCCTTGGAGAGGATAAATTCAAACTCCTTTGAAAACTGGATTTATTGAAATTGAAAATACTTGAAGAAAATCCAATGCAACTATATATATGCCTTACATATAGTGACCTGCAACTAAGAATTTACAGCTAAATGTATCTACTCAATGACAGAAGAATGGGAACATCAACAATTACAACCCAAAAAATTAAATGCATAAGACTGGAACCCCTCTTGGAAATCTCCCTTGGAAAAATTCTCCAAAAAAATGGAACCCTTACAAATGATAAAAAATGAGAATATGACGAAGAGGGAAAAGATCAGATCTGCATCACAAATTTCCAAGTGTCCTCTTTCCCCAACTGAAAAAAATTTGTTGCATCATTCCCACAGAAATTGCTATCAAAACATTTGACATTTGTTGAAATTGATTGTAGAAATGCACTCCTCACTCCAAGAGCTTTCCAATGACATACAATATTCCTATATTTGGGTAAAACTTAACCCCTCAACCATTAACCTCTTGGATGTAGCCAGGCATAACCAGTCATTTAAATTTTTGCATTTTTCACTATAGTCTGAAACTATATATTTAACTTTTATTTTTAACCTTTGTTGTGCATCCATCCATGCCACATGTCACAATCTGATTCGCCCAGAATCCACCTGGGCACCACTTGACCTTGGCTCTTCTTTGTCATTGAGTTGTGATGGATAACTGGCGAGCATCTTTCCATTGCGGTACAACAACCACCATCGATCTTCCTTAGACTTGTCACCTCTTTAGTACACCTAAGCTGCTTGTTGGCAAATACACACTCCAATGAGAAATTGTAGGTGATTGAAGGTATTTTCATTGATGGCAACCTTGCAATCATGTGATACCAACAGGCAAACATAGACACTGACACCGATAGACTCTACACCGACACACAGAACACTGACAGCAAAAAGGAAGAATACCGACACCCTGGCCAATAGGAATTTTATGTATTTATACTTTGTAATTAATTGTAAAATCTTTTGTAAGCCAACATGGCAGATTGTAATATGACTCATATATGTATGAGATCATTGTAGATCATTTTGTAGACATGAGATAGGATGCAAAATATACAGACCTAATATGCAAATTATTGGTTAAAGGTTTATGTTGTAGCAGAGCTTAAACCGGTACTGAATCTGGCATAGCAGATGCTGATCTAAAGTAGTACAAGACATTGGATTAGTATAATCTATTTTTTGTAAGTCAGTGAGACTTCTTTTGTAATTGAGCAGTGAACTCTAGGCACTTGGCCTTCCTACATGTGCAGGCCCCTATTGTAAGAGTAATATTCCCTTATTAGCTAGTAAGCGAATATTGTGGGTCACAAATCCCACACCAGGTTTCCTCATTAAAATACTATGTTATGGTGTTATTCTCATGTTGTTGTTATTGTTCTTATTTACTGCATTATTTCTGATTTACTGGTACTCAGTTTTAATATGCTTTTCAAGTTTTAAATCAAGTAATTTGATATATCGGTTAGATACTGATTCACCCCCCCCTCTCAGTATCTTTGGGAATCCTAACAATTGGTATTAGATCCTGGTCCTCTATTTTCAAAAGCCTACTAGCTCAAGGAAGATCTTGTCACTGGTAGAGATGGAAAACTTAAGAAAGCAATTGGAAACAACTCTTACAGACTATGATGTAGAAAAAGTGAAGAATATCAAACTTGAGGATGATCTAAAGGTTGCTTAGGATATTATTCAAGCACTTCAAGAGAATTTTACTATTGCAAGAAACAAGAGGAGAGACCTTTGAGAAAATATGCAGAATGAGGAAAATGAAAAGGAAACTCTTAATGATTTGGTAAACAAGCTAAGACAAGAAATCAGTACAACAAAGAATGAGATGCAGGATATGACTATGAGATTCTGTAAAGAAATTGAAGACATAAAGAAGAATGAAGAAGACTTGGTTAGAAGACTAAATGATGCTGGAAATGAAAACACAAGACTCAGTCATGAAAATAATATGTTGAAGACAGATCTTATGCACACACAAAATGACCGAATTGAACTCACGAGACAGAAAGGAATCTTGGAGAATGAACTGACTGCTGCAAATCAACACAAGGATAAATTATTGTGATACAAATGGCCTTGGCTTTGAAGTTGGTGAAAGCTCTGGTACTGCAAACAATCATGATCATAGAAAACCGTTAAGACAACCAACTGCTTACAAATTTAATGGAAAATGCTTTAATTGTAACAAGTATGGTCATAGAGAAAATTATTGTAGATCTAGAAATCATCAGAATACTAATACACCCACCAGTCAATGTTCTAAATGCAACAAAATTGGTCATAATTCAGAGAATTGCAGAATGAATGTAAGATGTTATATTTGTGGAAGATTTGGACACTTATCTAGTCAATGTAGAACACATACCGGCATAAGATATGGGAAAGCTATTCAGAAGAACAATGTGACTTGTTATGCCTGTAACAAGATTGGACATATTGCAAAATTTTATAGAAGTAAGGCATCACCGATAAATACCAAAGGTCCTAGTTTGAAAGGTAAAGAAAAGGTTGAAGAGGTAAAACAAGAATTCTCAAAACAATGGATCAGAAAGTCTGATCAGAATGTTGATGGGAATACTCCTCCACTGGTAGAATAGAGTAACACTCCATCGACAAGAGACTCTTCATCTAACTGAAGGAAAAAACTTTGGGGGTTTAGCAACAAAATGAAAAACATGCTATTATTCCCTCGGTTGATGGTGAGAAGTTGAAATTACTTCTATACCGGCAGATGAGTTAAGTTGTGACTTAACCAACGAGCATTAAATGTGGTAGTTGGAGAAAATAACATTATAAAGACAATGTTTTGGCTCCTTTTTCATTCACCGAGCATTCAAATCTTCAAGAGCGCGAAAATTTCTAAGCGAAGGCATTCTAAGTGAAGAAGTGAAGCAATCCATCAAAGCATTCATCCCTAAGGCAGATTGACGTATTTAAAGCTATGGCATCTTCATCCACTCCTGAATTTATTGCAAACCCTACTGTTGTTGAGGTTATTAAGCGCCCTAGACCTATTTTCAAACTAGTTCCCAAAATTGCAAAGAAAGATGATAGCATAGGTGCATTTTCTCAAACTCCTAAGGGAGTAGTATATGCTGAAGACCCTAGGATGTATATACATTGTCATATTGAGGAACCAAGCGATGATGAGATTAAGAATATGTATAAGACTATGATTTGTGATGAGTCTAGAAATGTCAAGCTAGAACACAAAATAGTGGAAACCCTAGGTTTTACTAAAATTCTTAGTATCCCGGATTTTCCCAAGGATATCATAAGGATTGTGTTAAGCAGAGTACATGGTGAATTTTTCTAGTTGGATTCAATCCATAAAATCACAAAAGAAGCGGTAAAAGTTGTAATAGGGTTACCTTCCACCGGTAACAACCCTGACAAAACAAAGGTGGTCTCAAATGAGACAGTGATAAACCTAACCAGTGCAACATTTGATAAAAGGTCTTTAAGGGTAAATGATGTAAAAGACATAAATGTCAGATTTATCAGTATGATCTTAGGTTATAAGGCTACTCATGCAAATAGGTTGAACTCGGTTTCTAGCCTATGTATCAAAAGTGCCTATGATATGATTAATGATAATGTGAGGATAGATGTATGTGAATGACTCAAAGATGAGTTGATAGACAATCTAGGAAAGATTAAAAGAGATAAGAAAGGAACATTTAGATTTGGAAATTTGCTTGTTTGTCTGATGCTATACATAACAAAACAAGTGCTTGGTATTGGTGCAAGTGATTTTGGTTTTGACATTCCGGTAGGAAAACAACTGTTGGATCTATTGAACAATATGGGAGAAAATCGAGAGAAAAACCTAAATGAAAATTTTCAAGCATTGAAGACTCAAATGAAAACTAGAGTAAGACTGTCACAAGCTATTGTGGATAAATATCAGAAGGAAATTTGTTTTGTGATCAAGAAAGATGAAATATAGATGGAGGCAGTTGTCCCTAGAACTATCTGGGTAACTAAAATGGGTTATGAAACAGATGACAATATCATTGAAACTTATGCAAAAGCCCTCTTTGAAGCACCCAATGAACCTATTGAGGAAGTTTTTGGAAA
Organism: Cryptomeria japonica; assembly: GCF_030272615.1. Classification (NCBI taxonomy): domain Eukaryota; kingdom Viridiplantae; phylum Streptophyta; class Pinopsida; order Cupressales; family Cupressaceae; genus Cryptomeria; species Cryptomeria japonica. The sequence goes on from NC_081406.1 coordinate 451,146,028, forward strand.
TGCCGAAACAATAGAAAGTGGAATTCAATCAAGGAAAAGGGTTAAGAAGGTTGAAGCAACCGTAAGAAAAGGAACCCGACAGGCTAAAGCAATCAAGGAAGATGTTTTGAGACAAAATGGTATAAGTGAAAGTGAGTTGGAAGCACCTCAACCGGAAACTCATCTTTCACTAGTTGGAACTTCTTCTGAGAGTGATATACTGGCAGTATTCAAAAGGGTAGAAAGGAAAATAAAACCCACACCGGTACCCTCTCCTACACCAAAAAGAACCAGACAAAAACAATAGGCAGTAAGGCCTCTAGCAAAGAAAATAACTCCTAAGAAGAAGAAGGTAAAACAAGATATTGCTCCAATAGACAAACTTCTTAGTGAAATTATAGAGGATGGTAAGCTGAAGAACATCAACAAAATATACAATACACTATCAGCTGATGATAAGGAAATAATAGAGAATAGTGTAATTTTACACTTAGATATATACAAGAAACTTTTGATGAAAATTGTTGATGAAATTCCAAATGATCTGTATAGGATACTTGAAGCTAGAAGGTTAGCCATCGTTGAACTGGACAAGAAAATTAAGATTGAAAAACTACTTGCAGTATATCCAGTCAAATCAACTGATGAAATTGATAAACTTATCATTGAAGCAAACCAGACAGTATTCTCTACTGCTCACCGACATGTAGCACTAATGGCAGGTAGAGTAAAGGAAGTCTCTGAGGAAACAACAGATGCATGGGATATATTCTTTGTGGAAAAAGAAAAACAGGAAGAATTACTCAGACCAAAAACTATTAAAGTATATCAAAAGGACAGAGATAAGGGGAAAGGTAAGGTAGGTGGACCTCCAAGCCTTAAAATAATTGACAATGTGCCCCCACCTCTTTCAAATACTCCACCGGTAGATACTATTGACAGTCAACCGACCACAGAGAGTATGAAGACTCCACTAGAGGATACAAATCCTAAGTCTGAAATTTTATATACTGTGAATGTAGACACCCAGGAAGTAAATGTTGTGGTTGATAGAGAAACCACTGAAGATAAGGGAAAAGATGTGACCATTGAGTCACCGGATGTAGAAGTTGAGATAAGCATAGAAAAACCTACACAAGCAGAGCAAATGACTAAGGATACCATAGAGAAACTGGTAGAAACAACTGAAAAACCATCTGAAGAACCGACAAAAGAGAGTTCAGAGGTACAAACTGAGACTACATCTGAGTAACCGGTAGTTGAAAGCTCAGAGAAACCCTCTAAGACACAGATAGAGAAACCAAAACAGGTACAGGTTGAAGCACAGGTTCAGACAGAGACAGTGCCACCGGCCCAAACTGAAAAGCAAAAACCTTTGTTTGCGGAAATGCAAACACAAACTGACCTACCAGAGGTTGAATCAAGTAAGGTGATTACCACAACTGGTAGCATGGTTATTGTAAAGACTGTTGGACAAACATCTGGTACATCTATGGTAGAATTTAGACCTACAAGTATAACAGAGATCTTGTTGGATTCAATAAAGAAGATCATAGAATGTAATGCACAAGCCTATAAGGCTATTGATGATACAATTATAGTTCTTAAATTGATAGCACCAAAGTGCATTGTTGATAATAAGGATTCTTTAGGTCAACTAGACACATTGTCTAAGTTCATCACCAACAACATATTGACTATTGATCAAATAAATGAGGATACATTTAAGGAAAGAATGATTAAAGAAAAAGAGAAATTCTTTGAAGAAATTGTGAAGAAGAACAAGGAGAAAATGGATACCCTATTACGGAAACTTTGAGAAATAATTTTTGACTTCAAGAAATTGTACAGGGACACTTGTATAACAAATATCTTAATAGAAGACCTTGACAAGGAAATCAGCAAAGCACAAGATAAGATAAACAATATTGTTGACAATCTGATAGGATCATCGGATTCATTTTTGGAGATAGAAAAGAAGATAATAGAGAAAGAAGAGAAAATCAAGAAGTTAGAGAATGACAAACAGGAATAAAGGGTAAAGCAAAGGACTTGAAATGCAGACTTGGTCCAAGACTAGAATACCTCATTTCTTTGAGAAAAGAAATATCTGAGGCTCTGGTTCCCGAGCTGAAGACACTGAAAGAGCAAATGCACATACTCACTGGTACAGTGAAAAGAACACAAGAGGGAATAAAAGACAACAAAACATTAATTAATGGTATAAATTTGATTTTGACAGATATCTTTCAGATTGTAACCCACTAGTTACAAGAATCCAGGCAGGACTCCACAGACAACGAATGATAACCTTTGTCATTGATGTCAAAGAGGGAGTAGTATAATGAGAAAAATGGTCAGAAGGAAGTAGAGATTATCTGCTCAGGGGGAGCATATATTTTTGGACATACATTTTTGGCAATTTTTTTTGGACTTCAGTTTTCGGATGCACTCTTGAATTTTTCTCATGAGTGTTGCCGTCAATGCCAAAGGGGGAGATTGTTGGAAAATACACACTCCAATGAGAAATTGTAGGTGATTGAAGGTATTGTCATTGATGGAAACCTTGCAATCATGTGATATCGGTAGGCAGACACAGACACCAACACTGGCAGACTCTCCACCAGCACACAGAACACCAGCAACAAAAAGGAAGAATACTAGCACCTTGGCCGATAGGAATTTTATGTATGTATACTTTGTAATTAATTGTAAAATATTTTGTAAGTCGACATGGCGGATTGTAATGACTCATATATGTATGAGATCATTGTAGATCATTTTGTAGACATGAGATAGGATGTGAAATATACAGACCTAATATGGGAATTATTGGTTAAGGGTTTATGTTGTAGCAGAGCTTAAACCGGTACCGAATCTAGCATAGCAGATGCTGATCTGAAATAGTACAAGACATTGGATTAGTATAATCCATTTTTTGTAAGTCAGTGAGACTTCTTTTGTAATTGAGCAGTGAGCTCTAGGAACTTGGCCTTCTTGCATGTGTAGGCCCCTATTGTAAGAGTAATATTCCCTTATTGGCCAGTAAGCAAATATTGTGGGTCACAAATCCCACCAAGGTTTTTCCCACACTGGGTTTCCTCATTAAAATACTGTGTTATGGTGTGCTTCTCATGTTGTTGTTACTGTTCTTATTTACTACATTATTTTTGGTTTACTAGTACTTAGTTTTAATATGCTTTTCATGTTTTAAATCAAGTAATTTGATATACCAGTTAGATACTGATTCACCCCCCCTCAGTATCTTTGGGAATCCTAATAGTGGTCCCTTCTGTCGGGACCACCATTTAGTTGCTGGGTTGTGATAAATAAATATCGTTCAACTTTCCACTGCGGTACAATGACACTCGTTAGATCATCTCCAACTTGCTCGACCTTTAATCTCCATTTATATCACAAAATTTGGTTGCCTTAGGATGCATGTATGCACGTGGGGTCCATTGGGTCATCAAGAAGCCTCTTGTCAAAAGCCTGTGTCTTTTGGACACATAACATGCATAATATATTGTATATAAAGAGTATAAAATGTTCTCCCACAGATCATGTGGGACAAAAAACCTCATGCCTCTTTTAACCTTGCACTGGCTGGGGAGTAAATGGATTTGGCCATACACCTGCCCGTCGCTTTTGCCTGAAGGCTTTTTTAATGCCCCTTCACATCATGTGTGGTAGGAACCAATGCCTTTAACTCACATGACCCCTGCCATTCGTAATTCCTTGGAAATTTATAAAATTCCCACTCCAGCTCACGCGTGGAGGATGCTAGCAATACACTTGCCCATTCATTTTGCTAAAGGTTTCTAAAGTCTTTTCTATGCCACACAGGCCATACACATACCTGTGAGACATGGACTAGCTCTGATACCATGTGAGATTTTGCCAAGATCTAGAGGCAATGGAAAACACAAATAAGAGAGAACAAAATAGATGATAGGAATAAACTGTATTCTATCAAGAAGCAAAATATGATCAACTAGATCATTACAAGATATAGATTGATTTCCTGTACAAACAATGTAGATGAGCCTTCTTATATAGGCAAGACTTATGGATATGTGAGCACACAAACATGACATGTGGCTCAATAAGAAACAAGGGTAGGTAGGAGAAATAATATAATATTCCACATGAGGTGGATCACCCACCGAAGGTGGAATTATCACTCCACAATAAGTGGATATGATAAAGTAGTAACAAGATCAACACCATAAAAGGTGGAATTTCTCCTACACACACTATCCCAATGTGGCATAAACACCCAAGTGTCTCATACCCAAACTACTATGAAATGCATTTCCTAAGTAAACTTAAGTATAGTGTAATAATATCCAAGATGAATAATTATTTACACCAACAATAACAATAGCATTTGCCTGAAGGTTTCTTAAGTCTGCTCAAACACCATTCACTACGTTGGATTTGGCTTCACCTACCATCGCATTTGTTTGAAAAATTCTAAGCCTTTTCAGCAACGCAACACATTTCATTTGTTTGAAGTTGTAGAGCTTTCCAAATTCCACTCCACGCAGCCCTACCTCAAAGTCCATGTAGGGAGGACTAGCAAAGGTCGTGGGTTTTAGCTTTACACCTGCCAATGGATTTTGCTTGAAGGTTTTCTTTGTTTTAACACCACGCAGGGAGGATTTTGGCTTACCGCCTGCCAAGTGCATTTGTTAAATGTTTCTAAAACCTTCTCCATTTCCACGCCATCTGCTAGGGAGGAGTTGGATGGAGAGGCACGCTAGAGGAGAGGCAACACTTGCCAATCACATTTTGCTTGAGGTTTCAATGGCGTTCCTAGCCAATTGCCATGCCATACACACATCAAGGAGGATGCTGACAGGGGTTTTGGATACTAAACTTTACACCTGCCAAATGAATTTTCTTTAAAGGTTTTAATGCCTCCTTTGTTAACCATGCAGGAAGGATGTTGGCAAGGGGTCGTGAAGAAAGCTTTACATCTGCCAATTTGAATTTGCTTGAACTCTTAATGGCCATGCCACATAGGGGTAGGTTGGCTTTGGGCCTGCCAACTACATTTGCCTGAAGGTTTTTTATTTCCTTTCAACATCTCCACGTTCTCTTTCTACGCATCCCTTTCTCCTTCACTACTTCTACATCGGAATCATCATCATAGACTTCTAATGGCTAGGGCATTATTATTTTATCTCTTTCACATATCTCTATTGTGGATGGCCTTCAATACTGAGCATGTAGTACTGCTTGATTGTAAATTCTCTTCAGTTGCATCTGATTTTTTCCCATCCATATGTTCAAGAATAAAATTCTTTATATTAACACCAGGCTTAAACTCAAACCACCATTTATGGTCCATACCAATTAAAATAAATGTAATCACATACAATGACAAAGAGATTTATTTTAATGATTCAAAGATCCAATCTCAAATAGAATATATAAGTAACACTGAACAACATTTATAAACCGTGATATCTTGTATGAAACTCACAACAGTTCAACACAACTTGGCAATTAGATATCAGAAGAAAGTATTTGAGATGCTTCTTGATGACCTTTTAAATGCCTCAAGACACCCTTCATATACCTTTGAAATTGATCGACATAGTTTTTTGATCACTGAAACTCAATCTGCAACTGTCAAATAAATACGTCACATTTTCACATTTAAACCCAAAGAGGCATTTCAAAAACTGGTCAGAACACCTTTCTGGACTTCACAAATTGATAGGCGTATACTCTGATATGTTAATTTTCATCCTACAAAAAAAATCCTCATGATGAATCCTGGGTGGTAAGATATTAATGTACAAAGTTGATTAATTGTCTTTGTCAGCATTTGAACCTGATAAAGTCCAAGTGCAAGGACCTCAAAGTGCACGCATTAAAAATATCAAATGGTCTCCGTGGATCCCCAACTCTGGGGCACAGATACTTTGGAGTACAGAGAAGACCATGAAATATTCAATTCAACAAAAAGGCTAACTGGGTGTAAGATATAAGCTCATGAAAATGGCAACTTTAACAGATGTAACAATGAAAGTGCAGAAAACTCAATAAAATGGCTCAAGAAACCATCTTGGAAAACTAATCAAACGGATTGGTAGGAGCTTCAAACTGAAAACATAGCTTGTCTTTCATACTAGCAGTAACCTGGAATAAACATTATGATATAACACTCATTTGGGCATTTTTTACACATGTGCAAAGTGGGGCTCTGACTAGTTGTTAAAACAGGGACTTATGCAAACAATACAAACTGCAAATGGATTGGGCTTACCAAATTGAACAAATAGATTCATAAGGACTTTAAATTTGGCATGTGGACTCACCTATATGCATAGAATTCAAGGGTGTACTCCTTTTAACATGAAAATCAACTAGTCATGAAATGCAAGGCCTCAAAGTAGGCCACTTGGTAAAATCTGCATTTGCACTTGTAAACAACTTTCAGCTCACCCCTTGAAAGGGGTACTTGATAAACTGATCTAAACTAAAATCTAAAAGTTGTGGAACACTGCATAGGCCAAATGAAAGGTTTATAATAAGTTCCAAAGCCTTAACCCTTGGTAATCAACTAGCTCCATTTTACCCTTCTTCAAACTAGGTCACTCTGGTTGATGAGTCAAGTGCCATTTGAAAGTGCAAGAGAATTTTTTTGAAATGGGCCTCAAATTCACTCAAATTTATGAACCCCAATAGGTGAGATATGAAAACCTGAAGATGGAAGAAGATGAAAGGACTACTGCATTCATTGACAGGGTAAATGAGATTGTTATAGGAATTCAATGTTGTGGTGGAGCTCTAGTGAAGATGAAATAATTTATAAAGTTCTGAGAGCCCTACCAATGGCTTACAAGATGAAGGCTACTTATATTAATGAGTTGAGAATAGTGCCTAATACATATGTAAACAGAGATACCTTTCTTGGGAAATTATTTGCTTTTGAGCTTGAATAATTTGGACCTTCTGGAGCTGTGAAGACTGAACCTGCTTTTCATACATCTGCATCAGCAACTAGTAAACAAGATTGGAAAGATTTATATGAAAAGGAATTGGATGATATGAAGAGAGAAGATGATGAGTTTGAGCAACTTCAAGCACTATTTTCTAGAAGAGTACCTAAAGGAATAATAGGAAGTAAGTATGAAGGAAAAGCACATTTTAAATGTTTTGCATGTAATAAGATTGGTCATTTTGCATCTAGATATCCTAAAAGGAATTCATGATTTGAAGAAAGAATTAGAAGATCATTTAATCCTAACCCTAGATATCAGAACAAGTATAAGTACAGGAAAAACAAAGACAAATAATTCTACATAGTGGATGAGGAAGGCATTACTGATTCAGATGATGAACTGACAAAAGACTCTGCTAGTGGTTCAAGAAATGGAAAGGAATGGGTGTTCCTGGCTAAAGGAAGATGTTCCGGCACAGGAAGAAAACATACCTAAAGAGAAGGAAATTGCTACTAAAATTGAAGACAAGGATGAATGGGTAATTTATAGTGGTTTTTCACATAATATGACTGGAGATAAAGGGAAGTTTCTATCTTTGCAAGAATTTGTTGGTGGTCTAGGTAGCTTTGGAGATGACAAAGCATGCATGATCAAAGGAAAACTAACTATATCACTGGATGATAAGAACAATACTGATAATGTTTATTATGTTGAAGGTTTAAGGTATAATCTTTTGAGTGTAGGACAATTGGTAGATAAGGGATTTCAATTACAGTTCAAGGATGGAAAATAAAAAATCATTAACATATCCGGTTTAGAGATTGCAACCGATACATAGACAAAAGGCAATATTGAATTAAGGTGAGAAGACATGTTTGATTCCACAAATTGATGAGAGTTGGATATAGCATAAAAGGTTGTTTCATATGAATTTTGATTGCATTGAAAATATCAGTTCAACTAAGGTAGTTAGAGATATACCTAAGATTGTGAAGCCCTATAATTCGGTATGTAAAGAATGTCAAATGGGTAAATAGGTTAGAATCTCTTTTAGGAGTATACAAGATAAATCTAATTATTTTCTTGATCTTATTCATACTAATTTGTGTGGACCAGCTAGAGTTAAAAATTTTCAAGGTGATAGATATTTCATGCTAATCATTGATGATTATTCTAGAATGATGTGGGTTACTTTTCTAAGGGAGAAATTTGAGGCTTTTGAAAAGTTTAAAATATTTAACGCTAAAGTGGAAACTGAGACATGATTGAAGATTAAATGTTTGAGATCAAATCATTATGGAGAATTCACATCTAATGAGTTTAATAACTTTTGTGAGAAGCATGGTATAAGGAGATAATTTTCTGCTCCTTGGACACCTCAGCAGAATGGAGTTGTGGAAAGGAAGAACAAAACTATGTTAGATGTTGCTAGAACAATGATGATGGAAGCTAGTCTACCTCATATATACTGGAGAGAAGCAGTGAGCACAATGGTTTATACATTCAAGAGAGTACATATCAAAGGAGAAATTGGTAAGACACCTTATGAATTATGGTTTGGAAATACACCTACAATTAAGTATTTTAGAAAATTTGGTAGTAAATGTTATATCATGAGAGATGATATCATTGGCAAATTGATACTAGATGTGATGAAGGCATATTTATTGTTTATTCTAATAAAAGAAAGACATATAGATGCTATAACAAGAGATTGCGGAGAATTGTGGAGTGTACTAATGTTAAGGTGGATGAGCTGAATAAAGGTCAAATCGAAGTTTATGAGAAAGAACCAGTGGTGGAAATGAGTATATTTGAATCAGTAGCATCTTTACTAGAACAAAGTGTTGAACCAGTTACTCCGATAGTATCAGAAAATTATACAGTAACTGAAGAATCGGGAAGAGGAACAATGAGCCAAAAGACTCCTAGGTATGTGAGATTGAATAATTCAGAAGATCAAATCATTGGGGATAAGAACAATGGAGTGATGACAAGAAGAAGAATGACAACTAATGAGGTATATTTAATTTCTCAAGTTGAACCACTATCAATAATTGAGGCATGTAAAGATGAATATTGGTTGAAATCTATGGAAGAAGAATTAGATCAGATTGAGAAGAATAACACATGGACTTTATTCCCCGGCCTAAGTATAAGAATGTTATTGGAGCTAAATGGGTTTTTAGGAATAAATTGAATGAGGATAGTCAAGTTGTAAGGAATAAGGCTATATTGGTTTGTAAAGGATATTCTCAGAAGGAAGGAATTGATTATGGTGAGACTTAAAGTTGTAAGATTATTTCTTGCCTATGTTGCCCATAAAAACTACAAGGTTTATCAGATGGATGCTAAGTGTGCATTTTTGAATGGGGATCTTGATGAGGAAGTTTGTATTGAAAAAACTGATGGTTTTTTTACTTTCAGATGATACAAACATGGTTTGCAAGTTAAGGAAAGCTTTTTATGGATTGAAAAAGACACCTAGAGATTGGTATGCAAGGTTGGATAAATATCTTTTGAAGCTTGGTTATACTAAGGGTAATGCTGACAGTAATTTATATTGTAAGATCACTGATGATGACATACTAATTATTGAAGTATTTGTTGATGACATTATTTTTGGAGGTGAAGATAAGTTGTGCATGGAATTTCCTAAAAATATGGAGAAGGAATTTGAAATGTCTATGATTAGGGAAATGAAATTTTTCTTAGGTTTGCAAATTACTCAGACTAATAAAGGTATTTTCATTTGTCAAACTAAGTATGCTAGGGAATTGTTGAAGAAATTTGGTATGGGAGATTCTAAACCGGTAAGTACTCATATGATTACAAGTGAGAAATTGACAAGGAAAGATGTTTCTGCACCTATAAATCCTACAAGATACAAATCTATGATTGGAGGTTTGCTTTATTTAACTCAAACTAGGCTTGACATAATGAATGTTATTTGTATTAGATATATATTTCAGATTGATCCTAGAGAAAATCATGAGAGTACGGTGAAAAGGATTTTTAGATAAGTGCAAGGTACATTAGAATATAGTTTGTGGTACCCTAAGGATGATGACTTTACTTTATGTGCATATACAAATGCTGATTGGGCTGGAGATGTTGATGACTAGAAAAGTACTTCTAGTGGAGCTTTCTTTCTTGGAAAGAAGTTGGTTTCATGGATCAGCAAGAAACAAACATGTAATTCTTTATCTACTGTTGAAGCTGAGTATGTTGCTACTGCTACTAACTATACATAGGTTTTATGGATGAAGCAAATGTTGAAGGATATCAAAGTGCATTGCACTGGACTGGTAGTTATTCACTATGATAAATCTGCTGCTATTGACATATCAAATAATCCGGTATTTCACTCCAAGACAAAGCACATATCTATCAAGTATACATTTTTGAAGGAGATGGTGGTGTTGACAACTATTTTGACACACTCGCCAACAGTCAGGTAGCCAATGTGAACACTCACCACCTCTCCTGAAAAGAAATAGGTTCTAGGGAACTAATCACTCCAAGGTCTCTATAGTTGGGTCTCGACGGTGATGGGCAACCCAATGGTTGATGTGGTTGTACCTATTAAGGGGCCTACTGGTTGAAACTAAATCCCACTAATCATTAATAACTTAACTTCTTTTTTTGTATTTATGATTTTAAGATTCTTCTGGAAATAAATTGCAAGATATGGGAAACAAGAAAATAATAGTGAAACCAATCCAATGAACTACTTAATTAGTACCCTGCAATCCAAATATCATCAAATATTAGCCAAATCAACATTCAATAATGGACCTCCAGTAAACCTGCAAAGTCAGCAACCTTACAGACTCATGGAAAGAATATCACCACAATATTGTTTATCCCAATAATTCTCGTACACGACTTACATACGTAGCATGAGTCATAAAGCAATAAACATAAGATCAGAACACGTTGTTGATTTCAAATAATAGACATTATTGGATTACAAAGAACAAACTCATAGAACATATGCATAGATTGGGCAATCTATAAGCTGCTTCTTGTATTAATTTCAAAGAATGGGTAACAAAAATAACTCAAGTGCATAAAAATCTGCAAAAATAATCTAAAATTTCTAAGTGGGCCTCAAATCATCAATTTGTGGACCCTTACAACTTAATCAAACTCAATTTATTGAGTTTTCTATCCTACTTTCTAGGAAATAAACCTAATCTAAATTAAGAACTCAAAATCTAGGAGTCGCAGTTAACTTGCAAGTTTCTGCCTCTATACTCCAGTTAACTACTACAAAATGGAGGTTAGGTGAGCACTATGAAGACCATGTTGTATGAACTAGGCTTTCATAGTCATGCAAAATTTTGCTCAAAACTGGAACGTGAGTTGGAGATGTAGTTGGAGTACTAGTGGAGAAGTCATGCAAAAACTCCTCTTAAAAGTCATGCTATCTTTAGTAACTATACGTTTATCTTCTACTTCTTTTTATAGGACGTATAATTGTTGATGATACATGCAACTACCTTGGCAGGAGGATCAACAACATACTTGATTCTGAATTTATACTTTTTCAAAACTTTCTCTGCCTTCTTTCTTTCCTTCTCTAACTCATCTACTGTCTCTATAGCTTGTTGACATTGTGTTATCAAATATGTATATATATCCATCAATGTAACAGTAAACTGACTCGGAGGTCCCAAATGTTGGGCCTCATATGCATCCCATTGGCTAAGTATCTGCTCTTCTTCCATAGCTCCCACATTGGTTATTCCCAGCCCAAAAACTCCAAGTAATTGTCTTACAAAATCTTCATACTTTTATACCATCTTGAGGAGGGGAACTCGAATGTCTATTACATCCTTTACATATTGCTGAATCATTTCCATCTTCAACTCCAAAATGTATGCATAAGACTACAAACTCTTCAAATTGTTTCCACCCAAGAAGTCCTCCTCTATGATTACTTCTTCATCCAGATATAAAACCTTATTCAATACCCGAAACTATTGGCAGTGAGCCAACATCCCTCATGGGGATTTGCAACATGGTTTAATAGCCTCCTGTGGATTCTATGTCTAGTGGTGATAGGTTGATCTTTTGGTGCAATGACAACCCTACCTTGTAACAAGTGGTATCAGAGCTTGGTCACAGGTTCGAATCACGTAGGCCATGGCGAGTGATGCTGGGAGCGGGATTGTTGGCAGTGAGCCAGTGTCCCTCACAGGGATTCACAACATGGTTTAACAACCTCCTATGGATTCTATAAGTCTAGTGGTTGTATTAGGCATTGACAGGTCGATCTTTTGGTGCAATGACAACCCTAGCTTATAACAAAAACTAGTTGCTAAACATGTTGAGATTCCACTCCCATTCTTAAGAGAAAGAAGCTAATGCTTCTCCTACCTGCACCGCCTCCTTGTATTCACTCATGGTATTTTGTGAAAAAAAGTCTAATTTTGGATGTATTTATTTGTGCCCATGATTTTGCTGTGGCGGCCACCTGTCTTACCTCAAGCAATGTTTTTACATCTCCCTCTAGGAGTTATGAGGTTGAAGGTAAATTATCATATTTACAAGTATCTAAATGCCTGCCCATTTCTACCAACAGTTGCTTGTACTGCTCCAGCTGTGCTTTGACCTCTGCATGGGAAGTGTATTCCTTTTCCATTCACCCCCTAATGATGATAGTAGCCATTTAAAAGGTATCTAATTCCCCCACTTCATCTTCTTACCTAGTTTTACTTGAGACACTTCGTACTTTGGGGAGCTTTGTAATTTTGTCTGCAGAGGAACTGCTACATCTGCAACCACCTCACCAAAACCTATTCTTGACAAACGATGCATAGTCTTGGCTTTCTTAACTTTCCTTGGTTCTTCCATGATTGCCTATTGTAGTGTAACCTTTGGTAACACTACTTTCCTTTTCTTTTTCTTGAAGGTGAATTCTAACCAATGTGGCACATCCTTATCTTTATCACCTTCATGAGGCATGATGTCGACGGTCACAATGTGCACGTACGAATGTTCCTTTGCTTCATCTTTCTCTTCTTCCTCTATGTGCTTAGGGTCTTAAGGTGAAGCAAGTTGGCAGGCCAAACTAGTTTGGAGATCAATATCAATGTTCAATTATTGTTGCTTGTGCAACTCTCCTAAACTATCACTGACCTTTTCTCCAAATGTCATGACATCCTTATCTATTTCTCCATACCTTGCCTGATAGCTATCTCTTTCAGGAGATCTTCTTGGTCCTATGGAGTCACTATTAATCTTTCACTCAACAAATCTTCAGCCTCATTTTGTTCTTTCTCTCCTCCATGTGGTTGTTGTCCCACAAGCTATTCCTCCTCTTGGTCATAGTCTATTTCAATATTATGGACACTTACGGTTTCCATGGTAGGTCTAAATGCCTGTGTCCTGGGAGGCACTGGTAGTGGCATAGGGGGAGTAATAACTGGGGCTTGTGTTGCAGCTGTAGATGGAGGCTGAGTGGGTGCACTTGTTGTATTAGGAGGGGGAGGCTGTGCACTTTCATCTATTTTTCCTTGTTCTTCTTCCTCTTGAGTGCCTTCTCTTGGAGTTTGTCCAATGGTTGTCCTCACAAGAAGTACGTCTGCTAGTGGTACAACACCCATCCCTTCTCTCACTCCAAAGTCTATAGCCTTTTTCAATAGTTCAGATTTTCTCATTTGCTCTTGAACCTTTTTCAACAATTCCTCGGTAATTTCTTCAAGCTCAGCAGCTTCTTCCGAGTCAGTGGACTTATTCTTCTAGGAACTAGACATCATTTTATGAGCATACTCCTTATAACCCCTTGATTGGGGCACACCTGAGGTATATTCCTTCTACTTCCCTTTTAAAGCACCTGGCCTAACCCTCAAACCGAGCCACTATCTAGTTCTATTTATAACTATTTGAGTTATTCGGTCTATATATGTATCTTCATGTGCCGACCACCTTATGGGAGAGAGAGGCTTCTTGTCAATTTATTGTTCTTTATATAAAACATCTAATAGTTCTCCATCATCCCTCAGTTCTTTGGGGAGATTGGTTTCTATTTCAAAATTCCTAATCTAAGGTATCGACAGTCTACAATAATTATTTTCTCTAACCTTAAAACTATCTTGGAGGTTTGCCCAAAAGTCCTCCAATCTAGGCTTGTGCCCCTCATATGCTTTAGGCATGGTTTTTTTTAGCTTTCCATAGGGATCATAATACTCCCTTGCATAATTAAATTCTTTAAGATTTAGATCATGGAGCTCCTGCTCTGCCATCTTTGTTACCTGAATTTTTGAACAAGAGAAATAACCAATGGAAACTGAGAAATCTATTCTTGCCTTGTGCTTCGAGGACAAATGAGATTGGAGGTCGGGCATTTTCCTGACATATTCTAGCAAAATGATGTGATCATTGCAATATTGCAGCAATAGCATAGGGTTCACTATGAACCCACTGACCCTAATATATGTAGAGCACTGGTTTTGAATGAACCGGCATGCCCATTCTCCAATGACCACCATTTCTTCAAGGCTTATCCTGTAACCTATATCACCTGTGAGTTTGATGATAATAGGGAAGAGGATGGCATCATTAATTCTTTTAAAGTGTTCTTTTTCATTGTTTAGAGGGAGTTGTGAGTAATACTCCCAAACCTTCTTCTGCCCTTCCTCATCTCCCAGCTAGCCCTCTACCTATAGTCCCAAGAATTTACCCACTTGGGCAGATACCCAAATAACATAGGAAGTGAAAAATAACTTCTTTGTATGATATACCTCCATCTTCTTATGGATGTTATCAGAGATAATTTGAGCCCAGTCAAAGTATTGCTTCCCTATAAGAATAGTTGTCATGAAATGGAACATCCAAGGATGGAAGTGTCGGCAATATGGCTTGCCAAAGGCCTTGCTCAACATTATGATCAAATCTCATTGTGACTCCTTTAAGTCTGCCCTTAAAACATTTGTGGCTTTTAGCCCTATCTTTCTCTCCTCCAACCAGTTCTCATTCATATGTCTCTTATTTGGAGATATATTGTTATTCCATACTCCAAGGGCTTCTTCTTCAGTAGTTAGGAGTACTTCATCCCTCGCGGGGATGTAAAACACAAATCCCAACATATCTACTGACAAGTCAATTACTATTCTACCCTGACCATCTATGCACTTTCTTGTATCTGCATTGTAAAACTATGCAACCGTCATGATGAATTCTAGAGCTTGGACTGATTTGGGGAAAGTGGTTGCCTCCACCAGGCCCGATCTCTTAATCCTTCTCAGCGGGGCCTCTGGCCCTGGTCAACCCTGTTGGCCATTTGGTGGAATTTATTATGTGTTGCATTGATGTTTTGTCATTGATGTTAACACTAGCTATTTGGATGCTTTACCGACACCCTTTTGGTCCGAGCAGGTTGAGTGGTTTCTAGTTAATTTGGATCTGACATGATCCGGTAGACTCCAGTACAATCTGGTGATGGAATTGGCTTGTTCATGATACTTATACTCTTATGTGGTTAGTTGGTTTTAGTTTGGTGATTGGATGCTATCTTGCTTGCTTAGCAGATTGGCTTCTGGTTCCGGAGAGGGTTTCACCGGTAGAGATTTTGGTGGATATCTTTGATGAATTGCATAAGTGGTGTTAGTGTAGCTTATGATTGAGTTTCAAGATTCTCCTAGTGATCATGTTCAAGACTTGGCGGTTGGAGATCATTTTAGAAGCGTGTGGACCTATACTTGGTCGGTCCCGGTTGATCTAGGTTATAGACCGACATTAATGTAATGTGTGGATAGGACCTATTGTTGTATTTTTAGGATGTCTTATGTGTTGATATTATTTGTTTTGGTCTAAGACCGAAATGGTTTGTAATTATGTAATTGGTTTATTATCTGGTGGTCGACCTGATTGTTTATGGTTGAGGGTTTGCATAAATAAGATGTAAGATCTCATTATAGATCATCATGGTTAATGTAAGAGGTCATGGTTAAGGAATGTAATGTGCAAATAATGTAATATAATTCAAGTAGAGGAGTTGGTCGATCATTGGAGATCGAATTGGGTTTGTAAGAGGATTTAGTCCTCCGATATTGAGCTTAACCGGAACTGTACTCAAGCATAGGAGATGCTATCTTTTGCAGTTCAACACTTCTCTAGATTGTAGTCTAGATTTATATGTAGTTAGTGAAGCTCCTTTTGTGATGAGCAGTGTGCTCTAGGCTCTTGGCCTTACTGCAAGTGCAGGCTCCTTCATTGTAATTCACATACTTACTACAAAAGTATTATCTGACTGTGGGTAGGCTTCCCACCATGTTTTTTCCCTTTACCGGGTTTTCCATGTACAAATCTTGGTGTCATGTGGATGGTATTTATTCTGTGATTATTGTTTATGCTTAATTGGTTTATTTGATATTCCGGTATTGATTTTTTGGGTTTAGGTATTAAATTTTTAATTGTTGAATGTTCTTGTAACCTATGACAACTGATTCACCCCCCTTCTCAGTTGTCTTCCGATTATCTGAACTGTCTAACAATTGGTATCAGAGATTTGGTCCTTTCTGTAGAAAGCTTAACTTCTTGAGGAAGATCCTATGGTGACTAACAATTCAATCTCATCCAGTTCTTGTGGAGCTATCTTTCAAAGGGATATACTAAGGCTTTAAGGAACACACTATACATTATGGAAAATTTGGATGGAGACTCATCTAAGATGTCTTGGCAAGGGGATTTGGGAGATCACACAGAATGGTGTCACGCCCTATAATCTGGGCTTTGGCAATCCTCCTTCAACAAACTTGGACAAAGAGCTTGAGAATGATTGTAGAGCAAGAGAAGCCCTCTTGTGTGCACTTTCTGAACAACAAATAATGAGATTAATAGACAAATCATCTATAAAGGTTATATGGGATAAGTTGCAGACTCTTAATGAAGGTCACCCTATAGTAAAGATTGTTAAACTTGATGGATACTGGGTGAGATATGAAAACTTGAAGATGGAAGAATATGAAAGGATTACTGCATTCATGGAAAGGGTAAATGAGATTTTTATGGGAATTCAATGTTGTGGTGGAACTCTGAGCGAAGATGAAATTATTTCTAAAGCCCCGAGAGCCCTACCATCCTCTTACAAAATGAAGGCTACTTCTATTAATGAATTGAGAACAATGGCTAATACATCTTCCAACACAGATACATTGGTTGGGAAACTATCTTCTTTTGAGCTTGAGGAATTTGGACCTTCTGGAGCTCTAAAGACTGAACCTTCTTTTCATGCATCTACATCTACAACTAGTAAGCAAGACTAGAAAGCTTTATATGCAAAAGAATTAGAAGACATGAAGAGAAAAGATGATGAGTTTGAGAAACTTGAAGCACTATTTCCTAGAAGAATACCAAAAGGACCGATAGGAAGTAAGTATGAAGAAAAAGAACCTTTTAAATGTTTTGCATGTAATAAGATTGGTCATTTTGCATCTAGATGTCTTGAAAGGAATTCAAGATTTGAAGAAAGAGTTAGAAGATAATTTAAGCCTAACCCTGGATATCAGAACAAGTATAAGTACAGAAAAAATAGAGACAAATAATTCTACATATAAGATGAGGAAGGCATTACTAATTCTGATGATGAACCGGTAGAAGAATCTTCTAGTGGATCCGGCAATGGGAAGGAATGGGTATTCCTGGCCTTCAAGGAAGATGATCAAACACTGGAAGATAATGTACCTGAGGAGAAGGCACTTGCTGCTAAAATTCAGGACAAGAATAAATGAGTAATTAATAGTGGTTGTTCACATCATGTGACTGGAGATAAAGGGAAGTTTATATCTTTGCGAGAATTTGATGGTGGACTAGTTAGATTTGGAGATGATAAGGCATATATGATTAAAGGAAAAGAAACTATACCATTGGATGGTAAGAACAATACTGGCAATGTTTATTATGTTAAAGGTTTGAAACATAATCTTTTGAGTGTAAGACAATTGGTAGATAAGGGATTTCAATTATAGTTCAAGGATGGAAAATGCAAAATCATTAATAGATATGGCTTGGAGATTGCAACCAATACATAGACAAAAGGTAACATATTTCATTTGAACTCCGATGAGAAGACATATTTGATTACACAGATTGGTGAGAGTTGGCTATGGCATAAAAGGCTATGTCATGTGAATTTTGATTGCATTGTGAAGATTAGCTCAACTAAGGTTGTTAGAGATATACCTAATATTATGAAGCCCTATAATCTGGTATGTAAAGAATGCCAAATGGGTAAATAGGTTAGAACCTCTTTTAGGACTATACAAGATAAATCAAGTGATGTTGTTGATCTTATTCATACTGATTTGTGTGGCCCTGCTAGAGTTAAAAAATTTCATGGTGATAGATATTTCATGCTAATCATTGATGATTATTCTAGAATGATATGGGTTACTTTTTTGAGAGAAAAATCTGAAGCATTTGAAAAGTTTAAAATCTTTAAGGCTAAAGTGGAAACTGAGATAGGATTGAAGATTAAATGTTTGAGATCAGATCATGGTGGAGAATTCAAATCCAGTGAGTTTACTACCTTTTGTGACAAGCATGGTATAAAAAGACAATTTTTGCTCCCTAGACACCTCAGCAGAATGGAGCTATGGAAAGGAAAAATAGAACTATCTTGGATGCTTCTAGAACAATGATGATGGAAGTGAGTCTACCTCATATCTACTAGAAAGAAGCAATGAGTATAGTGGTTTATGCATTCAACATAATACGTATCAAAGGAGAAACCGGTAAGACACCTTATGAATTATGGTTTGGCAATACACCTACAGTTAAGTATTTCAGAATTTTTGGTAGTAAATGTTATATCAGGAGAGATGATACTATTGGGAAACTTGATCCTAGAAGTGATGAAGGCATATTTCTTGGTTATTCTAATGAAAGAAAAGCATATAGATGTTATAAAAAGAGATTGCATAGAATTGTGGAGAGTGCTAATGTTAAAGTAGATGAGCTAAACAAAAGTCAAATAAGAGTTTATGAGAAGGAACCGACAATAGAAATTATTATATCTTAACCGGTAGCACCTTTATCGGAATAGAGAGTTGAACTAGTTACTCCAGCAACATCAGAGAATTCGACAGTAACTGAAGAATAGGGAAGAGGAACACAGAGTCAGAAGACTCCTAGGTTTGTGAGATTGAATCATTCTGAAGATCAAATCATTAGAGATAAGAGAAATGGAGTGATGACAAGAAGAAGACTGGAAACTAATGACGTATATTTAATTTCACAAGTTGAACCGGTATTAGTAATTGAGGCATGTAAAGATGAATTTTGGTTAAAAGCTATGGAAGAAGAATTAGATCAAATTGAGAAAAATAACACATGGACTTTGGTTCCCTGACCTAAAAATAAAAATGTTATTGGAACTAAATGGGTTTTTAGGAATAAATTGAACAAGGATGGTTAAGTTATAAGGAATAAGGCTATATTGGTTTGTAAAGGATATTCTCAGAAGGAAGGAATTGATTATGGAAAGACTTTTGCACCGGTAGCTAGTATTGAAGCTGTAAGATTATTTCTTGCCTATGCTACTTATAAAAACTATAAGTTTTATCAAATGGATGTTAAATGAGCATTATTGAATGGGTATCTTGATGAGGAAGTTTATATTGGGCAACCTAATGGTTTTTCACTATGTTACCCTCCTCATTTTTCATGAGTATCTTGTTCCTATGTCCATTAAATAAGGAGTGTTATTTAATCAAGCCTTGTGGAATTATCGGCTTTGGTCTTGTGAAATTTTGTTTTAACTTGAACTTGTCGGTTGAACCTTTCAAAGTTAAAGGTTCGAGGCTCAAAGGTACAGGCTCATTCAGAGTTCAAAAGTACAGTTCAAGTTCAAAATATGAGCAGCACATATGATTTTCAAATTCTTTTGTTCTGATGAGCCTATGAATACAGAAAGGATAGTAAAATGGCCATAACATATGTTCCTGTCATCGCAGAGGTTATGTAGCAATTGGGCGGTATAAAATTTGAATATTTCTATGCAAAAAGATGCTTGAATTGTGTGATAGAGTGTTTACACCAATAATGATGAACTCCAGTAGTTTGTGGGAAAAGATTTGTTTGAAGCATAGGCATTATGCAGTTGATCTTTTCATGGTAGTCTTGATAGTACTTGATTCTATTAATCATAACTTTTGAACCAATCGTTATCTTGTCAATCACTCTTGTCAAAACTTGAACGACTAGGTTTGCGAAAACATATCAAAAATTGAGCCAAATACAACAGTGAAATTGTGATTTATGGCTCTCGTACTGAGACCCATTTTAACTGTCAATGGTTAATGCCCAATTTATGATGACATCCTCAGGTTGTGATAAAAGACATTATCTGGAATAGGTGATAGTGGGCTCAAAGAGGGAATATTAAACTTTATCTTTCATCTCCACTTTTCATATATGTTTTAATTATTAATTTGCTTTTATAATACTATGGGAAAATATTTACAAGCAACATTATAATGAAAGTAAATCTTCAAAAAGAGGGAGTTATCCAAAGAGAAATGAAATGTTAAAAAAAAAAGAGATTAATCAATGATCTTTTCAAGAAATGGTTATGTAAACCGAAAAGGAGTCTTTAAAAAATAGATTTTCAGTGGTAAAAGGGCTTCTTCTTTTTCCAGAAGTCTGTGTGCTGAAGGGAAGGAGGAAATATTTTATATGAATTAGCAAGGATAGAGGGAAAGAATTGTTTTTTTTAATTTTATTTTTAATTCTGCATAGCTTGATTTCAAGTGTAGGGATAGAGTGATCAATTGGTCACCTTTATTTATGTATTTGGAATAAGGAGAAATATATTTTCAGATCTATTGGTATGGAAAATTATTTTTCTGATTGAGATTGATCTGTTGATCAATTCAATCACATTCCTTGTATTGTTCCATTCTATCTTGTCATGTATATGTGTGTATTGCAAAATCTGTAGGTTTTGTACATTCATATATGTAGAATGAAATGTTAAATTTTCCTTTGTTCCTGCACATATGAGAAGATCAAACAAATGGTCTATGTGCTATTTATTTTTTTCTCTCTTTGTTATTTAAATCTTGAATCGTATCCATGCCATGTTGATGGATGAGTGTTAACATGCCTTCGTGTCTTCTGGTCAAAGACATATTCAAATTTTTAATTCATTGTAAATCTTTTAAAGATGGAGTTGTAACTCTCAATTCAAAGGAAGATTATCAATTCAATGATAATCTATCCAACTGTTAGTGATCTTTGTCCTTTATCTTGGGCATTTGGAGTTAGTATGTGTATTGATTTTTTAGGGACAAATCTGTTCACTAACACACTATCAGATGATACAAATATAGTTTGCGGGTTAAGGAAAGCTTTATATGGATTGAAACAAGCACCTAGAGCTTGGTATGCAAGGTTGGATAAATATATTTTGAAGCTTGGTTTTACTAAGGGCAGTGTTGATAGTAATTTATATTATAAAATCATTGATGATGATATACTTATTGTTGAAGTATTTGTTGATGACATTATTTTTGGAGGTGAAGATAAATTATGCATAGAATTTTCTAAGAATATGGAGAAAGAATTTGAGATGTCTATGATTGGTGAGATGAAATTTTTCTTAGGTTTGCAGATTACTCAGACTAACAAAGGCATTTTTATCTCTCAAACTAAATATGCTAAGGAGTTTTTGAAGAAATTTGGTATGGGAGATTCTAAACCGATAAGTACACCTATGGTTACAAGTGAGAAATTGACAAGAAAAGATGTTTCTACATTGGTAAATCCTACAAGATACAAATCTATGATTGGAGGTCTTCTTTATTTGACTAAGACTAGGCCTGACATTATGAATGTTGTTTGTATTGTTTCAAGATTTCAGAGTGATCCTAGAGAAAATCATGAGATGGTGATGAAAAGGGTTTTTAGATACTTGCAAGGTACATCAGAATATGGCTTGTGGTACCCTAAGGATGATAACTTTACTTTATGTGCATATACAAATGCTGACTGGGTTAGAGATGTTGATGACCGCAAAAGTACTTCTAGTGGAGCTTTCCTTCTTGGAAATAAGTTGGCTTCATGGATCAAAAAGAAATAGTCATGCACTTCATTATCTACTGCTGAAGCTGAGTATGTTGTTGTTGCTACTAATTGTACACAAGTTTTATGGATGAAGCAAATGTTGAAGAAAATAAAGGTGGATTGTGATGCATCGGTAGTTATTCACTATGATAACTCTGCTGCTATTGATATATCAAAGAATCCGGTATTTCATTCTAAGACAAAGCACATATCTATCAAGTATAACTTTTTGAAGGAGAAGATGGAAGCAAATGAAGTTAGACTAGTTTATGTGAACACTAAAGAACATATTGCACATATTTTCACTAAACCTTTATCCAAGGAATCATTTGAGTACCTGAGAGACAGATTGGGAGTTTCTGCCCCTCCGGTAGAGACTTGATTGATGAAGTTTGACATCAGTCTGACATGTATTATCAGAGATACTATTCATTCCAA
The DNA here is from genome assembly GCF_030272615.1 of Cryptomeria japonica. NCBI lineage: Eukaryota > Viridiplantae > Streptophyta > Pinopsida > Cupressales > Cupressaceae > Cryptomeria > Cryptomeria japonica. The sequence continues at coordinate 451,168,476 of NC_081406.1, forward strand.
CACTGATGTGGGATGCTACTACTCAGGGAGAGTAGTCAGCTTTGAGATTCAGAGGCTTATGTTTTTTCTTTGATATTTCTGTCAGATTTCTGGTATTCATGTCAAAGAGGGAGAGATAGTGATGTGAAAAAGTAAATATCAAAGGGGGGGAAATATTACTCACAAAGGGAGAGATATTGATATTCAGAGCTATATGCATGTGATTGTTGGTTGTCATCCACAGGAGGAGACTTGTTTGTCATTTCTTGGTACTTAGATGTTTTTCATATCTAGTGTTTCCATCAATGCGAAAGGGGGAGATTGATAGACATTTAGTAGAATTTATTATGTGTTGCATTGTTGTTTTGTCATTGATGTCAACACTAGCTATTTGGATGCTTTATCGACACCCTTCTGGTCTTGATAGGTTGAGTGGTTTCTGGTTAACTTGGATCTGACATGATCCGGTAGACTCTGGTATAATCTAGTGATGGAATTGTCTTGTTCATGATACTTATACTCTTATGTGGTCAGTTGGTTTTGGTCTAGTGATTGGATGCTATCCTGCTTGCTTAGAAGATTGATCTCTGGTTCTTGTGAGGGTTTCACCGACAGAGATTTGTTGGCAAATGCACACTCCAATGAGACATTGTAGGTGATTGAAGATATTGTCATTGATGGCAACCTTACAATCATGTGATACTGGTAGGAAGACACAGGCACCAGCACTGGCAGACTCTACACTGGCATATAGTTCACTGGCACCCAAAAAGATTGATTACCGACACCTTGACCGACAACTTTTTTTTTAAATGTATTTTGTAATTAATTGTAAAATCTTTTGTAAGCCGACATGGCAGATTGTAATATTAATCATATATGTATCAGATCATTATAGATCATTTAGGATATGATAGATGATATGATATAATGCGAAGTATGTAAAGAAGATAGCAGACCTAAAATGTGAATTATTGGATAAGGGTTTATGTATATTGCAGAGCTTAAACCGATACTGAATCTAGCATACCAGATGCTGATCTAAAGCAGTACAAGACATTGAATTAGTATAATCCATTTTTGTAAGTCAGTGTGACTTCTTTTGTAATTGAGCAGTGAGCTCTAGGCACTTGGCCTTCCTGCATGTGCAAGCCCCTATTGTAAGCAGTAATATTCTCTTATTGGCTAGTAAGTGAATATTGTGGGTCACAAATCCCACCGAGGTTTTTCCCACACTAGGTTTCCTCATTAAAATATTGTGGTATGGTTTACTTTTCATGTTGTGGTTGTTGTTCTTATTTGCTGCATTATTTTTGGTTTACCGCTACATAGTTTTAATATGCTTCTCATGTTATAAGTTAAGAAAATTAACCTACCAGTCAGATACTGATTCACACCCCCCCCCCCCTCTTAGTATCTTTGGGTATCCTAACAATTGGCATCAGAGCCTGGTCCTCTATTTTCAAAAGCCTAATAGCTTGAGTAAGATCTTGACACCGGTAGAGATGGAAAATTTGAGAAAGCAATTGGAAACAACTCTTTCAGACTATGATGCAGAAAAAGTAAAGAATATCAAACTTGAGGATGATCTGATGGTCGCTCAGGATATTATTCGAGGACTTCAAGAAAATTTCACTATAGCAAGGAATAAAGAAGAGAACTTTGTGAGAAGATGCAGAATGAGGAAGATGAAAAGGAAACTCTTAATGATTTGGTGAACCAACTAAGACAAGATAACTGTACAATGAAGAATGAGATGTAGGATATGACTATGAGATTTTGTAAAGAAATTGAAGATAGAAATAAGAATGAAGATGATTTGACTAGAAGACTAAATGATGCTGGAAATGAAAACACAAGACTCAGTCATAAAAATGATATGTTGAAGACAGACTTGATGCATACAAAGAATGACAGAATTGAACTCATAAGACAAAAGGGAATCTTGGAGAATGAACCGACTGCTACAAATCAACATAAGGATAAATTCAAGAAATGTTCAGAAGAACTTGGTGACATGCTACAGAATCAGAAACCTAATGGTGATACAAATGGCCTTGGCTTTGAAGTTGGTGAAAGCTCTGGTACTACAATCAATCATGATCATAGAAAACCAGTAAGACAACCAACTGCTTACAAATTTAATGGAAAATGCTTTAATTGTAACAAGTATGGTCATAGAGAAAATTATTGTAGATCTAGAAATCATCAGAATACTAATACACCCACCGGTCAATGTTCTAAATGCAACAAAATTGGTCGCAATTCAGAGAATTGCAGAATGAATGTAAGATGTTATATTTGTGGAAGATTTGGACACTTATCTAATCAATGCAAAACACATACCGGCATAGGATATGGGAAAGCTATTTAGAAGAACAATGTGACTTGTTATGCCTGTAACAAGATTGGACATATTGCAAAATTTTATAAAAGTAAGGCATCACCGATAAATACCAAAGGTCCTAGTTTGAAAGGTAAAGAAAAGGTTGAAGAGGTACAACAAGAATTCTCAAAACAATGGATCAAAAAGTCAGATCAGAATGTTGATGGGAATACTCCTCCACTAGTAGAACAGAGTATCACTCCACTGACAGGAGACTCTTCATCTAACTAAAGGAAAATCCTTTGGGGGTTTAGCAACAAACTAAAAAACCATGTAATGGCCCGCCAGGAAACCCCAGAGGGATAAAGCTAAAACACACGAATGGAGTGCAACAATTTTTTTTTTTTAAAGTTACACCACATTAAGATACAACAAGATATCATAGATTTAGATTACATAGCGGAAGACATCAACTAACACCTAAAGAGTTTCCCAATGAGATTACTTAAATTTCACAATTCACTTAACTCACACAATTAATCCAATAAGTTGATTATCTTATAACGAGATAATACTTAAATAAGGATAATTTCTTTCAAAAGATGTAAATATAAATCACATGCTAATGTTTATCCATTATGATTCATTCATACTTTACATTCAAGCTTTTCATTAAAATACAAGCCATGCATCTAATATTCTAACACACAAGAATTTCATCATAAACTTATGAGATCTTTTCAAGCATACTTAATTTTATTAACAACAACTGAATATATTCCATTATACTAAGCTACATTCTTTCATATTCCAATTTATTGCATTATTAAAAGATGATTGCATACATGCATCTACGATAAATCTCATCTAAACCACTTATGCATTCGATCAAAATGGCATTCATACATGCTAACACTAAAAATGAAATATAAGAAATAAAAGCATCACATAACACCAAGATGATCTCGGAGTTCACCCCTAAAGGGCTACATCTCCGGGTCTGCTCAACTGCAAGACCCCTCTGATAATTAATAAAATTAAGAATACAAGAGGTTACACCATTTTCAATCCTGCCATTAAGGAGAAACATAAACAATATACAAGCGACTGCATCGGTCAATAAATACATAAACAATCCTTGAAAAGGAAAGGATCTAGCTACACAAAATCAAAGCTAATAAAAAGGTCCATTAGAGCACCCATAAAACTGAGTCATCACCACCCAAGGTCTAGCATGAAACCAGGTACTCACAAGGGCATAGACAATAGGATGACCCACAAACGTGCTCCTAACAGGATAAAATGACAACACACTAGCGAACGTAGGGACAAGTGTCATCACACAACCTGGTATGGTTACCATGGCAGGTCTTCATAGGTTCCGGCCCCATACACTGGGTTACCCTAGCAACCTAATCTGAGCCTCCAGCCCATCCAAGCCTCATGTGGACCCACACATCCTTTTGTGAAGACAAGGATGATGGTTTGCCATTTCAGGACTTCTCATAGCATGTCAAGTCTGTGTTAGCACTCATCCCATGTGTGAGGCACAATTATCTTACTTAGAGATTAACATTCTAATCTACTGTTAGGTTATCACTTATAAGACTCACTTTTGATGGGTTACCCAGCAACCACTTTGGGCGTGGCCCCCAATCGAAAGCCACTTTCCCATACGACACTAGACTATACTCAAGCGACCTCAGACATCAAGGACACACATGGTCAAGCTAACGAAATTCAAAAAGAAGGGAACAACTATCTGGTCAAACATGACTCAAAAGAGGTACACTACTGACGGTACTCTAACCAGAGACCTGACCAACTATGGTCAACCACGAATCATCGTTTGACACCCACACAAAGGATATGACCAATTACGACACTACCACAGAACAACAGTCAACTCGAAACCGAGGATTGAAACAAGTACCCCAAATCAATCCATACGACAGGGTCCTATCAAACAAAGCACAACTTGCCATTACATAAGCAAAAGCAAATACAGAAACTAAACTCGCATAGGTAATATTCAGCAGATACAATCTTCTTTCCCATTGATTTAAACAATAAAATTGCTCCAATTTTCTAACTGATCTAAGTTAGATCGCAGTTATCTACTTCATTTAGATACAGGTTGTTCTTGGTTTTCTAACTCTCTAAGGTTCATTGCATTGAACACACATAATAAAATCAGACAACCATTAACCAATTAAATAAGATATTTAATCTCCAATTAAAACATCATTGACATACTGATTCAAAACCAATCTCTACAGTTTCATATTTTCCAAGCCTAGTTACACTATACGGATCAAGGAAACATAAATATATACGGAATCCAAATGAAGATAATCATTTCCAAAATCCAAAAATTACTTCCTTACACACATATAGAAGAATCCAAAATTAACTATTAATTAATGAATATATTTATTAATCCATGATTAATTAAATATAACAAATTAATAATTAATAATTGAGTTAACAAATTAAGTGTTTAATTAGAAAAATATTCATTAATAATAAAATAAAATTTGAGCATTAATTAATGTACACTTTCCATTATACAAATAATTAATAACAAATTAATCATAGTTTATTACTTAATGAATATTTAATCATAATTAAAAATAAACTTAATTAAAAATACATTTATTATAATATTAAATTATAATATATATATATATATTTTTATTTAAAAAAAAACATATAAAAAAAAACACGTTACTATTTTTTTTGAAAACAAAAATCATATAATAAGGGGAGGGAGGGTACCCACGTGGGCCCCCCCTTGGGAGCTCACGCTACCCACGGTAGCGCTACTACCAAATGGTAGCAAGTGGCTGCCATGGGCAGCGCTGCTACCGTTTGGTAGCAGTCCGCTACCATGGTAGCAAGCTACCTCCCGCGTGGTGGGCGTTTGTGCCCTGCCATGTGGGTATAAATTATTATTATTATTTTTTAAAAAAATTTTTAAAAAAATTTTACTGTAAAAAAAATGCACAGTAAAAAAATACAGTCCAGAGACTTTTAAAAATAAATATATTTTTTTTCATTTTCCAAATACCCAAATTTGGGAAGGGAAATCTTTCCAACACAATACCCTTCTGGCAAAATGAGATGGATTTACACAATTTAACATCAAATCTGCCAAACCCCAATCTAAATTTCATTCTTCAACTTATATAAGAGAGATTCAATGGAGTTTTAGACAAATTTTTCTCAAGAACAGCCAAACCCCAAATTTGGTTTTAATTTCATTTTTTTTTTCTTCTGAGAATCCATCTATACAAACAAAATTGCCATCTTGAGATTTGGAAAGGAAGCAAGGAGAATTTAAGATCCAAAAATTCAAACTACAATTTCTCTATTTCCCAAAAGCATAAGATTTTTAATCTTCAACCAGATTTCTACATAAACATCAAAAATGATTTTCTTTAAGCAAGAACCCAAGAAATAACCAGAGGACTACCTGATTCAGCAATCCTGGCAAGATCAGAGGAAAGCCCAATCCTGAGGCTCAAGAAATTTCTCCTCCTCCAAAACCCCCAAATTTTCCTCCAAAAATATTTTTCCAACAATAATTTTTCCAAAAATAGCAATTCCCCATATTTTCCAAAAGTCTAGGTTATATGGAAAAGTTTGACCAAAAATCTAATTTTTGGATTTAAATTTTTTTTATTTAAAATAATTCCCCCAAAAAATACTATTTTCCAACTATATCAACAAATTAAATTGCTTTTCCCATTTAAAATTGATTTTCTCACTCAACTGAAATATAACCTTTCTATTTCAAAAATGCCAAAAGATTAAATTAATTCTATTGCAATTAAATTTAAATCTTTCTTTTCTTAGGCATAAACATAATACATTTAATATTTAAATTTAACCATTTAATTGAACTTGCTCCCAATTTAAAATCGAGCAATTCAAATTAACGACAATCGCATAAAGAAACCATGTTTAATCTAGTCCATTAATCTAAATGCACAAACACATATTTAATCAAATTAAATACTAGGGACTAAATTACTCAATTTAACCATATACCCCAAACACGCAAACCAAGAAAGTCAACCAGACAGATGACTCGCAAACCCAAACAAAAAGGGAATACCGACAATGACTGACAATGGACGATGCTTACTTGAGCATGGCTATGGTCAAACGAGAAACTCTTGACCACCTAATCCAACTCTAAAGATTAAAGAGGTACACTCAAACCTGCAAATCCAAGTGAAGACGAACCTCGCACTCATGCAGCGTTGTACCTGAAATCTCCTGCAACCAAGAGTCATACATGCATACATATATAAACTTAATGAAAGCATCAACCCAATATTAATACCATGAAATAGGAACACTAAGCAACTTGCATACAACTAGTGTGAAAACCACATTAACAGATATGCACTAAATCAATACATCTGACTATAATCATTATATTATGATAAACTAACTAAGATAAAACTGAGATTAAAAATTGATTAGGGCAGGGGTACTACATTCTTCCCCCCTAGGTTCCAACTTACTCCTAGAAGTCGTAAGGCTAGATGGAGAACATGTCGTATGCATCAGCCCTGAAACTCATTCAACAAAGATCAAATTGCACATCGAAATATTTCCATAAATAAATGAAATATTATTGCTAAATCCTTTACGAATGCCATTACCGATTGGCAAGATACATCTAAATCCATACATTTCTTATAACATTTTAGAAATTATCCACAATCATAGCAGAGAAACAAGAATTTTCTCTCTTTCATTACCCCAAATTAATACATTACAAAAAGGTAAACAACAATTACCATACTCATCTACCCAATATGACAAGAAAACATGCCATCATGATCAATTTTTGTTACCACTACATCTTTTTCGTAAAACTTTATAGCATAGAACTAGCTTAAAATATCAATTTCTACAACCAAATTAACTTTCATGAAGTAAGAGCAACGTAAATAACTCAATTGTTTACACTTGCCAGGCATATGAAAACCTTTCCAAAGACTATGTCCCATAACATAGTGACAAGTTAACACAATTTACTCCATGATACAAATAGTAACCATCCACATAACTGGAATGCATAACTCAAAAGGCCACATGTGAGCATGTCTAATGCTCGGTCAAAGATAACATGCATGATCAACATCTCTATGCCTGATCTCAGAACAATAATATGATCATAAATATCCAATAGCTCACTCAAAGGCTCAATGGTGCTAGGCACACCATAGCGGTGCTACCTTCCATACAAGACCTTTGTGAATATCCCTTGTTGAGCAAGGTGGTTAGCCTCCAAGAGATAGTCACCACACATAGGTAGGTAGTGGGTCCTGGCTGCAACATAGCCTCACATACCCCCATCCTCAAGGTTCCCTACAGTTACTTCCTCGTACACACTCTTCCAAGACCGTATCATAGGTCCTTGGAGAGGAATTCCACATTTCAACACAAGACCAACATCTAAAAACAATAAGGATAAACCAGTTTAGCCACAAAAGTACAGATGAATAAAGATAATAAATCATCAATTCCAACAATAAGGCAAGAAAATAATCCGGAATTGCAACACGAAGTCAAAAGTGCAAAAGATCACAAGATCATGGCTAAACCTTCAAGGTCAAAGTAAAATAATTTGTTGGTCCCCAAGAAAACATAAAGAATATCACAACTGCACATAACATCACTATGTGACTAGCATCTAGCCACCAACGAGGAAGGAAGGAACAACTGACTAGCTATTGCAGTAGCTCATCATGTGGTGTGACATAGTCACGCTACCCACATGGCATGGCGGTGTGCACTTCGACATCACCCCACATCACATCATCACGCGGCATGGCAATACCCCAAGCAGAGAATACAAGCAATGAAAGTATCCCGCATGGTAGTGTACCTCGCGGAAACAAGCACGCGCAGGTCACGTCGCGCATAGCAACGTATCTAGAAGGATACTCATCGTAGCCAGAGGTATACATGACTAGGGTCCACCCACATGCCCACCAACACGTACTAACTGGCAGCTCATGTGGATAAACCTACCTTTCATGAAGACAAGGCAAAGGATCCTCCAAATTACACCATCACTATACACAAGAATCACCATCAATATGCTCAAATAAAGGAGAGGAATAGGCTGTCACATATAAACCTATAAATAGATTCATCAAAAGGGAAAGTATTGAGTACACCTTTGATACAGTTTAATAGTACAACTATATCATTCCTTGAAGTAGAGAAGCTATAGTCACTTCGCGCCAATATTACTCGTATGCCAATCCATACTATTCAAGGAATGGTTACTTTGAATACTACCCCTTAACATACTGAGTTACCCACAACCTGAGGTTTAGTACTCAGTAGGGAAACAAATAAGCAACATCACATAAACAGTATGGTTTCCCATACTCATAAGCAACATATCCTCCATGGTTGATTACTTCACCAATCCATGGGCACATATAATAAGTACTGGTTTCTTACAATACACACGAATACACCAGTACTAGTTTAGTCACATTTACGGGGAGTACTTTTCAGTATGCTGTCATCTACTCAAGGAAGATTTTAATTATGCTTCCCACATGAATAACTGAATCAAGTTTACTCTAGATACAAGTACTGAAATTATTAACAATTCACAATTACATAAGGAAATATCATCATTCCTATATCTTTCTCGAATCCTATTAAGCATTCGTAACCACATTACTAACTATGCAAATTTCTTTCTGAAGCTTAAGACTTTCATCTTTCCATAAGAAGCCCAAAAGCAAACATATAATTTCACATGTTTTATAAACATTCTATTTAAATTAATGCATCCTTTAATATCATTTCTAAAAATCTTATAATCTAGGCAAAGAGAAGGGGAAGGGAGTTTGATAATCAAACTGTTTCCTACAAGGACACAAGATCAACATGATCACACTATGATATAAAATTTCTCATTGAAGGCCTATCATTTCAATTGCATGGTTTTCATTTCGTTACCATTTTAGAAGGATGCCAAACAGCCTAACATGACATTTCCAATTATTATGGTTGCAACGTGATGTTCTAGTTTTCCAAACAACAAAGATCAAAACAAGCAATCCTTTCGATAATACAAGACCTCTTGAGAACACTCACTTATTCATAATACAATACAGACACATGTCATAATTTGCAACCTATCATTAAAAATCAAGTTACGATAAGAAGGTAAGCGAGGAGCTATCAACAAAATAATACATATCAATGCCTACACATCAAACAGGCTTTTCATTTGCACTTTCTAAACATAATAAGGTAATTACATATACCCAAAAGCAAGATCAATGGAGCATTTGCTAAATAGATCCTTGATCAAACTGGTTTAATGAAACACACAAAAAAAATCTTTTACAAACAAAGCAGTTTCATATAACAACTATCCACATATTAATGCACATTACATAAGATAGAATTTAATTATGTTACTCCTACAAAACACATGGAGAATTCTTTAAACGTGCACATACAATTTTCTCCCAATAACCAATATGAATTTTCAACCTGAAGCCCTTTAATAATCTAAAAACATAAGCATCATAAGGCTCACACAAGGGTTCAAGAAGTCACACCCTTTTCTCTCACAAACAAGAAAACTCAAATCTAAGATAATCACACATATCCTAATCATTTTAATTTCTAAGGAGAGAGAGAAGGAATAGTTATAATCAATCAATTTTCTACAAAATGAACATTCAACTTTTACCATACCAGTCCTTCAAGTGGACAACACTAAGCTAGAACATACTCTTAAACAAGCATGTTTCATACTTTCAGATTCAAGACAAGCACTGACCAACCCAAATGGATTAGTCTAAAGAGTACAACAATCAATGAGGAAGGTACATATGACTCTCTTTCAGAATAAGAGTAATCGTAGACCAAGACATCAATAAGCAAACAAAGCACATATAAACACTCAAAAACACCAAAATCAAGAAGGTGAGAACACACACGTTACACACAAGTCAAGGTCTACTCAATCACTCACATACACAAAGGAGGACAAGCATACACATAAGGTCGATACACCTTACACCAATAGAGGGCACACGCGACACCAGAGATCCCAGTGTTTGCAACTTGGCTCTGATACCAAATGTAATGCCCCGCCAGGAAACCCCGGAGGGATAAAGCTAAAACACACGAATGGAGTGCAACAATTTTTTTTTTTTTAAAGTTACACCACATTAAGATACAACAAGATATCAAAGATTCAGATTACATAGCAGAAGACATCAACTAACACCTAAAGAGTTTCCCAACGAGATTACTTAAATTTCACAATTCACTTAACTCACACAATTAATCCAATAAGTTGATTATCTTATAACGAGATAATACTTAAACAAGGATAATTTCTTTCAAAAGATGGAAATATAAATCACATGCTAATGTTTATCCATTATGATTCATTCATACTTTACATTCAATCTTTTCATTAAAATACAAGCCATGCATCTAATATTCTAACACACAAGAATTTCATCATAAACTTATGAGATCTTTTCAAGCATACTTAATTTTCTTAACAACAACTGAATATATTCCATTATACTAAGCTACATTCTTTCATATTCCAATTTATTGCATTATTAAAAGACAATTGCATACATGCATCTACGATAAATCTCATCTAAACCACTTATGCATTCGATCAAAATGGCATTCATACATGCTAACACTAAACATGAAATATAAGAAATAAAAGCATCACATAACACCAAGATGATCTCGGAGTTCACCCCTAAAGGGCTACATCTCTGGGTCTGCTCAACTGCAAGACCCCTCTGATAATTAATAAAGTTAAGAATACAAGAGGTTACACCATTTTCAATCCTGCCATCAAGGCGAAACATAAACAATATACAAGCGACCGCATCGATCAATAAATACATAAACGATCCCTGAAAAGGAAAGGATCTAGCTGAACAAAATGAAAGCTAATAAAAAGGTCCATTAGAGCACCCATAAAACTGAGTCATCACCACCCAAGGTCTAGCATGAAACCAAGTACTCACAAGGGCATAGACAATAGGATGACCCACAAACGTGCTCCTAACAGGATAAAATGACAACACACTAGCGAATGTAGGGACAAGTGTCATCACACAACTTGGTATGGTTACCATGGCAGGTCTTCATAGGTTCTGGCCCCATACACTGGGTTGCCCTGGCAACCTAATCCGAGCCTCCAGCCCATCCAAGCCTCATGTGGACCCACACATCCTTTTGTGAAGACAAGGATGATGGTTTGCCATTTCAGGCCTTCTCACAGCATGTCGAGTCTGTGTTAGCACTCGTCCCATGTGTGAGGCACAATTATCTTACTTAGAGATTAACATTCTAATCTACTGTTAGGTTATCACTTATTAGACTAACTTTCGACGGGTTACCCAACAACCACTTTGGGCGCGGCCCCCAATTGAAAGCCACTTTCCCATACGACACTAGACTATACTCAAGCGACCTCAGACATCAAGGACACACATGGTCAAGCCAATGAAATTCAAAAAGAAGGGAACAACTATCTGGTCAAACATGACTCAAAAGAGGTACACTACTGACGGTACTCTAACCAGAGACCTGACCAACTATGTTCAACCACGAATCATCATTCGACACCCACACAAAGGATATGACCAATTACGACACTACCACAAAACAACAGTCAACTCGAAATCGAGGACTGAAACAGGTACCCCAAATCAATCCATACGACAGGGTTCTATCAAGCAAAGCACGACTTGCCATTACATAAGCAAAAGCAAATACAGAAACTAAACTCGCATAGGTAATATTCAACAGATACAATCTTCTTTCCCATTGATTTAAACAATAAAATCGCTCCAATTTTCTAACTGATCTAAGTTAGATTGCAGTTATCTACTTCATTTAGATACAGGTTGTTCTTGGTTTTCTAACTCTCTAAGGTTCATTGCATCGAACACACATAATAAGCCATAATGAGTTCTTAAACCAATTTCACATTAATAAAATCAGACAACCATTAACCAATTAAATAAGATATTTAATCTCCAATTAAAACATCATTGACATACTGATTCAAAACCAATCTCTACAGTTTCATATTTTCCAAGCCCAGTTACACTATACGGATCAAGGAAACATAAATATATACGGAATCCAAATGAAGATAATCATTTCCAAAATCCAAAAATTACTTCCTTATGCACATATAGAAGAATCCAAAATTAACTATTAATTAATGAATATATTTATTAATCCATGATTAATTAAATATAACAAATTAATAATTAATAACGGAATTAACAAATTAAGTATTTAATTAGAAAAATATTCATTAATAATAAAATAAAATTTGAGCATTAATTAATGTACACTTTCCATTATACAAATAATTAATAACAAATTAATCATAGTTTATTACTTAATGAATATTTAATCATAATTAAAAATAAACTTAATTAAAAATACATTTATTATAATATTAAATTATAATATATATATATATTTTTATTTTAAAAAAAACATATAAAAAAAAACACGTTACTATTTTTTTTGAAAACAAAAATCATATAATAAGGGGAGGGAGGGTACCCACGTGGAACCCCACGTGGGCCCCCCCTTGGGAGCTCACGCTACCCATGGTAGCGTTGCTACCAAATGGTAGCAAGCGGCTACCATGGGCAGCACTGCTACCATTTGGTAGCAGTCCGCTACCATGGTAGCAAGCTACCTCCCGCGTGGTGGGGGTTTGTGCCCTGCCATGTGGGTATAAATTATTATTATTTTTTTAAAAAAATTTTACTGTCAAAAAAATGCATAGTAAAAAAATACAGTCCAGAGACTTTTAAAAATAAATATATTTTTTTTCATTTTCCAAATACCCAAATTTGGGAAGGGAAATCTTTCCAACACAATACCCTTCTGGCAAAATGAGATGGATTTACACAATTTAACATCAAATCTGCCAAACCCCAATCTAAATTTCATTCTTCAACTTATATAAGAGAGATTCAATGGAGTTTTAGACAAATTTTTCTCAAGAACAACCAAACCCCAAATTTGGTTTTAATTTAATTTAATTTTTTTTTCTGAGAATCCATCTATACGAACAAAATTGCCATCTTGAGATTTGGAAAGGAAGCAAGGAGAATTTAAGATCCAAAAATTCAAACTACAATTTCTCTATTTCCCAAAAGCATAAGATTTTTAATCTTCAACCAGATTTCTACATAAACACCAAAAATGATTTTCTTTAAGCAAAAGCCCAAGAAATAACCAGAGGACTACTTGATTCAGCAATCCTGGCAAGATCAAAGGAAAGCCCAATCCTGAGGCTCAAGAAATTTCTCCTCCTCCAAAACCCCCAAATTTTCCTCCAAAAATATTTTTCCAACAATAATTTTTCCAAAAATAGCAATTCCCCATATTTTCCAAAAGTCTAGGTTATATGGAAAAGTTTGACCAAAAATCTAATTTTTGGATTTAAAATTAATTTATTTAAAATAATTCCCCAAAAAAATACTATTTTCTAATTATATCAACAAATTAAATTGCTTTTCCCATTTAAAATTGATTTTCTCACTCAATTGAAATTTAACCTTTCTATTTCAAAAATGCCAAAAGATTAAATTAATTCTATTGCAATTAAATTTAAATCTTTCTTTTCTTAGGCATAAACATAATACATTTAATATTTAAATTTAACCATTTAATTGAACTTGCTCCCAATTTAAAATCGAGCAATTCAAATTAACGACAATTGCATAAAGAAACCATGTTTAATGTAGTCCATTAATCTAAATGCACAAACACATATTTAATCAAATTAAATACTAGGGACTAAATTACTCAATTTAACCAAGAAAGTCAACCAGACAGACAACTTGCAAACCCAAACAAAAAGGGAATATCGATGACGACTGACGATGCTTACTTGAGCACGACTATGGTCAAACGAGAAACTCCCGACCACCTAATCCAACTCTAAAGATTAAAGAGGTACACTCAAACCTCCAAATCAAGGTGAAGATGAACCTCACACTCATGCAGCGTTGTACCTGAAATCTCCTGCAACCAAGAGTCATACATGCATACATATATAAACTTAATGAAAGCATTAGCCCAATATTAATACCATGAAATAGGAACACTAAGCAACTTGCATACAACTAGTGTGAAAACCACATTAACGGATATGCACTAAATCAATACATCTGACTATAATCATTATATTATGATAAACTAACTAAGATAAAACTGAGATTAAAAATTGATTAGGGCAGGGGTACTACAAACCATGCTAACATACCCTCAGTTGATGGTGAGAAGTTGAAATTACTTCCTTACCGGCAGATGAGTTAAGTTGTGACTTAATCGGAAAGCATTAAATGTGGTAGTTGGAGAAAATAACATTATAAAGAAAGTGTTTTGGCTCCTTTTTCATTCACCGAGCATTCAAATCTTCGAGAGCGTGAAAATTCTCGAGCGAAGGCATCCTTAGTGAAGAAGTGCAGCTGTTTATCCAAGCACTCATCCCTAAAGGCAGATAGAGGTATTTATAAATATGGCATCCTCCTATGTTCCTGAATTTATAGCAAACCCTACTGTAATTGAGGTTATCAAGCACCCTAGATCCATTTTCAAGCTTGTTCCCGAAATAGCTAAGAAAGATGATAACATAGGTGCATTCTCTCAAATTCCTAACGGAGCAGTATATGCTGAAGACCCTAGGATATACATACATTTTCATATAGAGGAATTAGGAGATGATGAAATTAAGAAAATGTATAGCACTGTGATTTGTGATGAAAATGGCAATGTCAAGCCGGAACATAAGGTAGTAGAAACCCTAGGTTTTCTGGATATTCTTAGCATTCCCAATTTTCCCAAAGATGTGATAAGAATAGTCCTAAGTAGAGTCCATTGTGAATTCTTCTAGTTGGATTCAATTCATAAAATCACAAAACAAGTCATCAAAGCAGTAATAGGGTTACCTTCCACCTGTAGCAGACGTGACAGAACTAAAAGGGTCTCAAATGACACAGTGATGGATCTAACCGGTGCAACATTTGACAAAAGGTCTCTAAGGGTAAATGATGTGAAGGACATCAATGTCAGATTTATCAGTATGATCTTAGGCTACAAAGCTACACATGCAAATAGGTTGAACTCAGTATCTAGCCTATGTATTAAAAGTGCATATGACATGGTTAATGATAATGCTGTCATGCCCAAAATTTTGGGCACGAACGGGATAATTTTTTTTTTTAAATTCACTACCTAAAACATTAAATTTACCAATATGAAATGCACTAGCAAGTTTGTCTTAACTATGTTCGAGTTAACTCTAACCACTAACTCAAGTAAACGAAAAATAATTTAAAATTAAATGCGGAATACTAAATGAATTAATTTATTATCTCATCAAATTTAGTCAATAGATTAATTAAATCAAAACACTCTAAAATAATTGATGAAGATAAAATTAATCTCCAATAACCATTATTTGTTTTTAGGATCTAATTAAATTAGTCCTAGCACTTAGTTTATAAATGTCTATATTTTATTTTAATAATAATTAAAAAATGTTTAAACTAAATTGACTAAAGGATCAATTAAATTCATAATGAATATTTTCCTATAAAGTTTAATCTCAAAGACCTATACCAGATTGAATCTCCAAAAATAATAATATAATTTTGAACATCATTTTTTTTTAAAAATATCCTCAAGGTTATCAAAACAAATATTTGCCCATATGTTTATTAAAACATATATAATCTATAAACACTTAATAAAATATTAATTCTAACATTTGCCATACCCCTTCATATTTTAAATATCCTCAAGGTTATCAAAACAAATATACATAAATATGTTTTCTCATTATTAATAAATAACCATGAAAACCCTAAATTTTAAATACTATAATAATGCCCCTCTTTTTTTATTTATTCATTCCTATTTTTTTTTTTAACTTTTCGAATACCCTAACCCAAACTGGGTTAGGGTTTCGAGTTTGTTTCTTGTGCAGGGGAGGCCGAACGCATGATAGTGGGGAGGCGGGGGCTGAAGTTTTCTGTTGAAGGTGGGAGGGTGTGCGGCGGCCATGGAGGGGGCTCCCCGCAGGGGCGGCCACTACCGAGCCTGCGGATTGCGGCCCATAGAGGCAGCCTAGACCGCCACTGTGGGACGCGGCCCTCAGCCCCGGTAGCGCCATCATTGTGGGGCACCATCCACAGTGGTGGCTGAAGCCTCCCACTGTGGGTTGCGGCCCACAGTGGCGGCTGCGGCCACTGCTGGGGGGTTATCCACCCACTGAGAAGGGGGCCCGAGCCCTCCCCATGGTTTTTTTTTTTTTTTTAAATTTTGTTTTAATTTTTTTTTTGTATATTTTAATTAATGTATTTGTTTATTAAAATATAATAAACTATATATATATATATTGATGCTCTGCAAAAAGGATTAGAAAATCTGTTTGATGGCAACACACACAAGAGCACAAGAAACAAACGTTAGTGTTAGCAACAAAAGATTATCCTAAACAGGCATATCAAGAGAGATATTAAGCATGAAATAGAAAGCATACAAACATAGAATAGATAAACTATACTCCTCCAAATGCTAATCAAGATGCTCATAGTTGCTCCTCCCTTGTTCCTCTCCTCTCCAAGTCCAAAATGAGTGTAGCTCTCAGCTTTTAGCACTAGCCATGGATGCCATATGGAGATTCAAGATGGTTGAATATGATAAGCAAATGCTATGCAAGTGTAGATAGTGATGCTATGAGAAAGCTCTATGCTAATGCCAGTATAACAACAATACTCTAATGCTTCTTCTTTTGCTTGAGGAGAAGGGTTCTATTTATAGAAGAAATGGGGAAATGAAGGGTTAAGATTGAATGGTTTAATCAAGGGCCAAGTTTGAAAGTTGGGGATCCATGTGCACAACTGGCACCAATTAAATGGTGACAAGTGTCAACATAGGATTGGGTTGAGAGAAGAGGTTGGAGGCATTAAAGGTCTGAGAAGACCTCATGGTTATCTAGAGGCTAAGGGTCAAGTCCAAATTAAGAGTTAATCCAAGGATAAACCTTTGTGCAAATGTTTAAGAGATAATCATGGTCAAAGCATTAATGGCCTGATGAGACCTTTGGGTTGGGTAGAGGTTGAGTCAAAACAAATGTTTTAACCATGTGGGAGGGTTTGAGGTAACCATTAATGGTTATTGGAGACTTTGGGGATTAAGTGGTTGAAGGTTGAAAGCCTTCAATGGTTATCAAAGACTTTGAGCCATTTAGTGGTTGAAGGTTGAAAGCCTTTAATGGTTATCAAAGACTTTGAGGGTTTGAGAAGTGACTTCCCTTTTGCTTAGGAATGTGACAAAGTTTAGAGAAGGGGTTAGGTTATTTAGAAGTGATTAGAAAATTCTAGAAGGGGTTGTAGGAAAATGCAAGTGGGAGAAATTTTGGTATTTTCAATTAAAATAAAATCATTTATTTCAATTCAATGGTGTAATTTGCATTTGGATAAATATTCAAATAAATATTAATTTATTTAAATGAGAAAAATGAAGATAAAGCATTAAAATGCTTGAAGACTTTGAGGGAAACCATTAAAGGCTTGAAGACTTTAAGGAAAACCATTAAAGTCTTAAGAAGACTATAGAAGGAAGCCATCAAGTTTGAAGACTTTAAAGCCATCAAGTTTGAATACTTTAAGGGAAACCATTAAAGGTTTCAAGTGGGTGAGGATAAATAGGATTTTAAATAAATAATTTATTTAAAATAGTTGTGCAACTTGCTTTTGTAGGAAAATACAAGTGGGTGGAGGATAAAGGTGATTTAAATAAATTATTTATTTAAAATAATTGTGCAACTTGCTTTTGTAGGAAAATACAAGTGGGTAGAGGATAAAGGTGATTTAAATAAATGTTAATTTATTTAAATGTGAGAGGTGGGATTTAAATAAATATTAATTTATTTAAATGTGAGAGAAGATTTAATTAAATAAATATGATTTATTTATTTAATTAATGGTCTGAATTTGGTTAAGTGAATTAAATCAAATAAATTGAATAATTTATTTAATTAATAGGAGAAGAGGGTTAAGATGAATTAATTAAATATTAATTTAATTAATTCATTAATTGATGGTTAAATAATCAAATAAATACTAAGTATTCATTTAATTAAGTGGACAGATTTATGTGACTACATTTGCCCCTCTTTGAGACGGTGCAGTTTATCGCGTCGTTTCAAAGAAAGAAAGATAGGTATGAGAAATATGCCCCAGAAATGTTCATTTAGTGGGTGGTATGCCCCCTCGAGAGATGGGCCGAATTTTTTTGAAAAATCGGGCGATCTCTCGAAAAAGAACGAGAAGTGGAGGGGAGGTAGAATAGAAGAAATTAGCAACAACGGTGAAAGAATGGAAGAAAATGGAGTGAATATGAAGAAACAACAAGCCAACGAGTACCCTGAGGTCATGCAAGAGATACATAGCAGATGTAGTGTGGGGTTTGGATTGATGCTATACAATTGATCAAAATTGGTTGGACAATCTAGTGCAATCAGTTTAATTGCCCTGGTCAAGTCAAAGCGTGACAGTTGATGTCAGTTGGTTGCTTGGACATGATAAAGTTTGAGTAAGTGAATCAAAGTGACCTGATGTGACTTAGACAATTGATGTAATTGCCCGATGAAGTCAAGGTATATGAAGCAAAATACTCGTTAAGACGTAGACAATTGATGTAATTGTCTGTTGGATTGTGTTTGATTGGTTGATCAATTGATAGTGTGTGCGTGTGATGGATAGTTGAGGGGAATCATGGCAACCCCGTTGAGACTAGGTCATTATGATAAATGCCTGATGTAGTCTAGGATTACCATAATCGATTACCTATTGAGACCCGAAGATACTTGATCAGAGTATCTGTTGATAGTCTAGGTGTGTGTGAGTTGATGTACCTATGCAGATAGAGTAACTTTCTTGACTTATTGGATGACTTAGGATAGGAAACACAATCCCTCCTATTTAGAGATGGATGGTGATGAACGTGGCTTGATTAGGTTGATTGAGAAATGATGTAGGGTATGTGATGCTGATTATCGATATGGGGAGGGTGAGGGGGGGGGGTTCGATGTTAGATAGAAGAAATGGAGAACCTATGACTCATTCCTATGGAAGAAGAGGAAAATAGAGTATGCATTATTATGACTATGTATGCATGATATGCAGCTATTATGAATGGATGGATGGGTGGAATGCAACGAAATGCAATATATACAGATGAGATGGAATGACGATCCATGGTGCTCTATTTTTCATCATTGAGCTTTAAAATGTTGTAAGAAAATACAAGCAACTTGACATAAAGATTCAAGATGACCAGAGTATTTCTTACATGAATTTTGATATAGCAAGTTAATACAAGCAACTTGATATAATGGATCAAGTTGACCTGAGTATTGCTTGCGGAACAGATAAGGATTATCTCCTTTCATGCATGACTTGGATCGTCCTCCTTGATCTTAGGCTGATCATATCCTGAGACAAGTGCATACCATACTAAGAGATAAAACCTTTATCCAGTTTGGATGAGGTAGGAGGAACCAAAGAAAGAGCATTGTACCTGCAAACAAACAGTATATACATAAAGAATAAAGAATATGGATCCTTGGTAATAGTTCATGCTCATATGGTTGAGGTATACGCTGTAGTCAGCAAGCTGTAGTGATCTATGACTGTATTTTTGCCTATGATCATGTAACTTAGTGAACTTCCCACGTAGACACCATTAGTACATGCCCCAGAACTTCATTAGAAATAATGCGCAAACGATACAAAACAACGCTGCAAGATCCTGATACAGATAAATGAATGATTGTACTCACAAATCAACCAAGTATTTGATAGCTTAGCATAATTTTCTTGTCAAAGAAAATGTCACTTTTGTCTTTGTTTTGGTAAGGAAGGATGCATCCTTGTTGAAGACAGTTTGATTGTTGATGTTGATTGTGTGGTTGATTGGTAAATGGTCATTGTGTGAGTAGTTTGTCAATGTTTATTTTGGTATTTGCATGGATGGGTATGTACAAGGTGTTGCCATGTTTTTGTGTGATTTTTCAATGGTTTTGTTGATGTTTTTGGATTTTGTGAGACGTTTTTTGAATATTTTTGGATTTTGAAGTGTTTTGAATGTTTTTGGTATTTTTGCGAGATATTTTTGAATGTTTTTGGATTTTTGATGATTGTTTGAATGAAGAACTTAATGAATCATAAGACAATGTAGAATCCACTTCCATCAATAGGTTAAAGGCATTGCCCCCAGTTTTAGACATGACTATGAAAAAGTGGGATGCAAGATGTATGGAGTACTATCATAATTGCAGAGGAATAAAAAGCCATGGTTGATGGATGGATGGATGTATGTATGAAGTAGATGTGATCGCAACAAGTCTGAAAGACAATGGAGCCATAGCCTTTACGAGTGGCGCCTGTTTGCCAGGTTTTCACCACCGTACTTACCCAAGGTGCCACCGGAGTGGTTGTTCACCGTTTGGATGCATGATTTTTCTTTACTTTTTTTGAATGTTTTTGTATTTTCTTCAGGACATTTTTCTGAATGTTTTTGGTATTTTCTGGTATGTAGGGGAGTTTGATGCTCTGTACATCTTAGGTATAAAACCATTTGAGGTGCATGCTGTTGATTGGATCTGCAAGCGGTTCTCCTTCTGATGTAGCCATCTGATATGCCCCGGACCCGAACACAGCAGTGACAACATATGGGCCTAGCCAGTTTGATTCAAACTTGCCCTGATGTTCTTGGTTTGGTTGGTTGTGAGGATTCTCTCGTAGAACAAGATCTCCTACCTCAAATGTATGAGGTCTAACTCGGTGATTGTAGCTTCTTCTCATGCGCTGCTGATAGGCTTTGAGATGGTTGTATGCCGCTTGTCGCTTCTCATCAAGTAACTCTAAGTCCTGAAGACGAGATACTCTGTATGCTTCATCATCTATCAGATTATGCAAGGAAACCCGTAATGATGGTATCTCGACCTCAATAGGCAAGATAGCTTCTACACCATAGACCAATGAATAAGGAGTTGCACCTGTAGGGGTTCGAATGCTAGTTCGATATGCCCATAGCGCTAGATTTAGTTGAACATGCCAATCACGGCCGACATCATTGACTGTCTTCTTTAGGATCCTCAATATGTTTTTATTGGATGCTTCGGCCTGACCATTGCCTTGTGGGTAATAGGGAGTGGAAAAGCGGTGTTGGATATGAAATTTCTCACAAAGTTCACGGACATCCTGATTTTTGAAAGGGAGACCGTTATCTGTGATGATGGACATGGGTACACCATTCCGGTAGATGATGTAATTAAGGATGAATGAGGCAATCTGCTTGCCGGTGACTTGGGTAAGTGGAACAGCTTCGATCCACTTTGTGAAATATTCAGTGGCGGTAATAATGAATTTATGGCCATTGGATGAAGATGGATGAATCTTACCCACAAGGTCAAGGCCCCATTGATAGAAAGGCCATGGTGTTGTGATTGGTTGCAATTCCTGTGCTGGTGCATGTATCAGGTCACCATGAACTTGGCATTTCTTGCACTTCCTGACAAAGTAGTAGGAGTCTTTTTCCATAGATGGCCAATAGTATCCATTGCGCAGGAGTTTCTTGGCTAGTGATGGACCACTTGAGTGAGTCCCGCAAATTCCTTCATGTACCTCTTCCAAAGCCTTTGTTATCTCACCTTGTTCCAAACATCGAAGGAGAGTACCATCAAGACCGCGTCGGTATAGGGTTTCGGCAATAATGGTATATCAAGCAGTTTGGCGAATGAAGGTTTTTCGTTGGTTATTCGATTGGTTGGGAGGAAGGGTATGATCACGAAGATAGGTGTAGAACTCACCGTACCATGGGGATTCAGAACCGACAAGGCGACATATCATCTCGGATTCAGGGATATCATAAGCGGGGATCCAAAGATGTTCGACCAAGAACTCATAACGTGTTGAATTCTGTGGAAGATCTAGGAGAGATGCGATGGTAGCCATAGCGTCAGCAGCTCGATTCTGATCTCTTGGTATCTGCTCAAAGGTGATAGTAGTAAATGATGTCTTTAGAGTGTCCACCATTTTCTTATATGGCATGAGTTTATCATCCTTGGTCTGATATTCATCTGTTGCTTGTCGAATGACTAGTTGGGAATTGCCATATACTTGCAGTTCTTGTAATTTCCATTGGATGGCTAACCTGAGTCCTGTGATCAAGGCCTCATACTCTGCTATGTTGTTTGTGCATGGAAATGTGAGCCTGTAAGACTTCGGGATGCTATCACCTTGAGGTGTGATAAACAGAATACCTGCCCCCGAGCCATGCCTAGTGTATGACCCATCAAAATATAGTTTCCATGGTTGTGCTGTTGTGATCATGAATATCTCTTCATCTGGAAAATTGGAAATAAGAGGATGATCGCCTGTGAGGGGTGCATCGACCAACTGATCTGCAATAACTTGACCTTTGATAGCTTTACGGTCTACATACTCGATGTCAAATTCACTTAGAATCATCACCCATTTGGCCAAGCGGCCTGTCAATGCTGCTTTGCTGAGTAAATACTTGAGTGGATCAATCTTTACAATGAGTTGTACCTTGTGTGTTAACAGATAGTGCCTCAGTTTAGTGGCTGCTAAGATTACTGCTAGGCAAGCTCGCTCAATAGGGGTGTAATTGAGTTCATAGCCAACCAGTGTGCGAGAGATGTAGTAAACAACACACTCTTTTCCTTCTGCATTATGTTGTGCCAGTAGTACACCTAATGCTGTACTTGTCGCTGAGATATATAATAACAACGGTCTTCTTGGATCTGGTGGCATCAGCAATGGTGGATTCATGAGATAGTCTTTAAGCATCTGAAATGCTTGTTGGCATCTGGCATCCCACTGAAAGCGGATGTTCTTGTGTAGCAGATGTGTAAATGGGTGACACTTATCGGCCAATTGTGCAATGAATCTTCGGATGGATTGAAGTCGCCCTTGTAATGTCCTTAGCTGACTGATATTCTTTGGTGGTGGCATGTCCATGATTGCTTTTACCTTTGCTGGGTCGACCTCAATACCTTTTCTTGAGACAATGTATCCTAGAAGTTTCCCGGAGGTTACTCCAAAGACACATTTCTTTGGGTTGAGTCGAACATGATATTGTTCCAGTCTATCAAAGATTCTCTCTAATATGTCCAAATGACCTTCTCTAGTGAGTGATTTTGCTAATAAGTCATCCACATAATCTTTCATCATGGTATGCATCATGTCATGGAAGATGGTGGTCATTGCTCTTTGATAGGTTGCTCCTGCATTCTTGAGGCCGAAAGGCATTACATTCCAGCAATATGTGCCCCATGGACATGTGAAGGCTGTCTTATGTTGATCTTCTGGTGCGATCTTTATCTGATTGTATCCTAAAAAGCCATCCATGAGTGAAAGCATGGCATGTCCTGCTGTCAGGTCCACTATGATGTCGATATTTGGAAGGGGGAAGTCATCCTTAGGACAGGCCTTATTCAGATCTCTGAAGTCAGTACAAATGCGGATGCCCCCTTTTGGTTTGCCGACAGGCACAATATTGGAGATCCATTCTGCATAATCAATTGGTCTAATGAAACCAACATCTAGGAGTTTCTTGAGTTCTATTTTGACTAGCACAACAATCTGAGGATGCATCTTACGAAGCTTCTGCTTGACAGGTTTGGCTCCTTCTGCTATGGTGAGGTGATGCATGACTAAATCAGGATCAAGCCCAAGCATGTCTGCATATGACCATGCGAAGTTGATCTGACGCTTCTGGAAGAACTCTATAAATTTAGGCTGTTCCTCTGGAGTGAGAAGAGATGCCAGATGTATGATATGAGGATTTTCAGGAGTCCCCACATTGTATTATTTGGTTTCCTCGATGAGAATCATTGATCATTCCTGTTGTGTACTATCAGGGAGAATGTCAAACCCTTCATCCTCAGGCACCTCAGAGAGGTTTTCACCATTGGATATGCTCTTTCTTTTTACTTTTGTCAGATCAAACAGTGCCACAGTGTGGTTTTCACTGGAAGATCCATGTTTTATTGTTATATTTTTGCAGCTGAAAGGTTTGGCATCCACCCCAAAGTATGCTGCGCTATTTAGTTCTATGGCGAATCCAGCTTTGTGATCCCGACTTGGTAGGTTATCCCTTAATTCCAAAAAGTCAATGATAGCCTCATCATTTTGGAAGAAGTCAAGACATGGGGGATTTGGTTGGTTCCATTCGATGAGTTCAGGGTGGATAATGGGCATTACTTCATCGATTAGGTTAAGTGTGTTAGATGTATTAGTGAGGGTTAAGACATTATGGTGAAGGTCGTTAATGGTACTCTCCCTGTCAGAATCAGGCGTAGGATGAAACGTAGGGTCTGTGGAAGACGTTTCCAGCTCAGGAACCCAAGTGGTCTTTATCTGTGCTTCTCCGTAAACAGGGATATCTTTGCGTGGTGGAGGTGGTGATGTGTCTTCCTCATCTGAAGTGTTAAGCTGTACAGAATCAAATTCCCACTCATGTGAGTCAGTCTCTGAATCACTTTCCAGCATCCGATTACTATACCATACTGGGATGTCCTTTGAGTTAAATACCGCAGGTGTGATTGGTTGATGTACCTTTGTAATGATCGGTGCTGCAGGGCGATTGAGGGGGATCAAGGAATCTGTTATAGGGAATATTGGTAATATTGATTCCGTTGCTTCTGCTGGGACTGCTAGTGTTATAGATGCTGCTGTAGGTGCTGATACAGTTACTGCTACTAATGGTGCGACTGATGAGATGACGAGTTCATTTGATGGGATGAGTGGCATTGGTGATAGTTGTGTTGGGGTTTTGAGCCTCAGTGGGGCTGTTGGGATGGTGCTTGAGGGTGCTTTGATTATGAAAGGTGCCCGCTTTGCAGTAGGTGGACAAAATGGTTTGCTAGGTTTTCCTTTGAACTTGAGTTTAGGAAAGATCTCTTTTTCAAAGCCGAGGCCTGTATTACCTTTGGGCTTGAATTCCGGCAGCAGGGGTTCATGTCGTCCTTGTTTGCAATATCCCAAAGCACTTTGACCATCATACCTCATTCTTTGCATAATGAGGAGACCTTTGCCATACTGTTCTATAGGAAGTGTAACTCATGGTTTATCAGTGGTGATGG
Organism: Cryptomeria japonica; assembly: GCF_030272615.1. Classification (NCBI taxonomy): domain Eukaryota; kingdom Viridiplantae; phylum Streptophyta; class Pinopsida; order Cupressales; family Cupressaceae; genus Cryptomeria; species Cryptomeria japonica. The sequence continues at coordinate 451,194,041 of NC_081406.1, forward strand.
GATCTTTATAGATCCATTCCGCTAGGTCCTCATCTTGTGTTTCTTCCTCTTGACTCTTTCCAAGAACGAAAGGTGTCAAAGCACATGCTGGTATGTTTAGTGGTTGCTGGAGTACCTGCTGTGGTTTACCATGAGTTCTAGGAGAAGTGGGCATTTGTCCCACACAAAAGAGTTGACTCAAGTTGTATTCCCCAGGACCTTCCTTTGCTATCTTCATCTTAAGCTTTTCTTGCTTGGGTATAATGGTGTTTGAACGAGCAAGAGAGGCGGGACTTATATATGATGTGGAGGAAATGGCTTCTCTATTATTAGGAATGGTAATCTCTGGTTGATGGTTGATATTATGGCAATATGCAAAGGGATTTGCATCACCCAGAATTGTGATCTCTACACTGTTATGTGGGAACTTGATACATTGATGGTAGGTAGATGGAACGGCTTGCATGGCATGTATCCAAGGTCTTCCTAACAATAGATTGTATGGCAGAGGAAGGTCCAGAACCTGACAAATGATGTGCTTTACCATGGGGCCCACTCGGATTGGTAGTACCACAGCTCCTTTGGATGAACGCTCCGCATTGTCATAAGCTTTGATTGTGATCTTCTGACGAGGATCCACTGATTTGACTACATATCCCAATGCTGTGACCAACTGCAGTGTGCAATTATTCAGGCCTGCACCATTATCGATCAAGACTTGCTTGATCCTATGCTGGTTAATAAATCCTTCGATGTGGAGTGAGGCATTATGTGGTTGTTGGAAGGAAGAGTTGTCACTTTCAGAAAAAGTGAGACAAGGTGATGACTTTAGACTTCCAACCATGGCTTGAAATTGGTCTGTATTTAGATTTGCAGGGACTGACGCTTCTTGGAGTGCTTGATCCAAGATAGTTTTATGAGATGGCGATAGATGCAAAAGCTCTAAAATGGATATAAGTGCAGGGGTTTTGTCTAATTGTTCCACAAGATTGTACTGCTTTGGGATGGAGGTGGTGCCTTGTGGAGCTGCCTTTATGGTAACTTTGCCGCGATGCGTAACAACATTGCAATTTGAGTTGGGATTTTTGAAGGTTATAGTTGCAACTTGTTCATTGGCATCATACAGATGATTTACAGTGTAATTATACGCAGCCTGTGTATAATCAGTGGTATCAGTGCCTCGCCTGGAAGTGGAAGGATCCCTTTGATCTTGTGATGGAAGTGGATTTTTGAACATCAAATGATTATTATTGGTTGTTTTAGGGTTATGTCCTTCAATTTCAATTTCTCCTCGATCAATAAGATCCTGAATGAGATCTTTCAATCGGTGACAATTACTTGTCTTGTGTCCTCTCCCTTGATGGAATTCACAGTGTTCAGTATCTCTCCACCATGCTGGTTTGACCTGAGGCTCATAGTTTGATAGCTTAGGCAGAGTGACCAAATTTTGAGAAATGAGTTGTCGCAATACTGTTTCAATGGGTTCCCCTAAGGGAGTGTATGTGCGTTTTTGTTTTTGCTGACGAGGTCTTGGTTCATCATGAGATGTGATGCGACCTTGATTAGAAGGAACATTTGTGTTGTTTTGAGGTGGAGCATTTTGTCCTGCAAACCGAACCACAGGTTGTGTGTTTTGGATAGTTCGGGCATCGACAACCCCATCGTTGACGATATTCTTGTTTTTATTCCAGAAGCTTGGTTTATCACTATTGAAGCGTGGGCGAGGACCATCTTTTGGTTCATTAAAGATTTTGATGAGTCCTTTCTTGATGAGTGCTCGTTCACATTTTAAACCCTTGGTGATCATATCATTAAAAGAGTCTGTGTCTTTGACATCCAGGTGAAATTCCATTTCTTCGTTTAAGTTGGAAATGAATATTTCCACTAGTTCTCGTTCAGGTAACTGAAGAGAATGTTTGCTAGACATTTGGCGCCATCGTTGTAGGAATACTGAGAATAGTTCACCAGGTTTTTGTTTGGTGTTGCACAGATCAGCCATGGTGATGTCGCGTTCAATGTTATGAGAGTAATGAGTTAGAAACTTCTGGATGAGTTCCTCAAATGTTCTAATGCCACCTGGTAGTCGGGAAAACCATGATGTGGTTGTTCCTCCCAAGCTTTGGGGAAAAAGGCGCATTAGGTATGTGTCTTCATATGCTACTTCAAGACAAGCGGAATGAAATTCTCGGACATGATCGTGGGGATCCCCCTTTCCTCTATATTTTTCAAATTTGGGTGTTTCGAATCCTTGTGGAAAGGGTGGCATATAAACATCCCTATCAAAAGGATAGGGACGGATGTCATTGAGTGAGAATTGGTTAATCTTGACACCACTATGAAGTTGTTGGGCGAGATTCTCGACTTGTTGTCGCAACATCTCCATTTCATTTGGAGGAGGACGTGGTGGGTTACCTCGAGGAATGTTATATTTGATGGGATCTCTACCTCTTTCCTCTTCATGGCAACTTTGTCTTTCTGATGCTTGTCTTAATTGGGCAAGATCAAAGTCAGAGGGGAGTTTTGCTCCTTCTTGAGCGAGTCTTAAGAAGTGAGCATCCACATTGCTCCTGAGTATTTCATCAAAAAGTCTGTTAAAGAGAGAGTTATGCTGAGCCCTTTCTATTGTTGCAGGAGTGGGAGTACTTGGGTTTTCGTCATCTGCATTTCCTCCAAGTGCTTCTTGAAATTCATTGAGATTTTCCTCTTCTTCTTCTTCTTCCCTTTCTATTTCTCGTTGCCTGGACTGTGATTGGGTTTGAGCCATTTTGCTTGCAAGCTTTTGTTGAAGTTGATTGAAGATGATGATGAGTTGTTTGATGAAATGAAAGATTGATGGTTGGTGATTTGTGTTGCGTGTAGATCTCTAGCACTTTTAAGGTGGATGTAACCAAAATTCCTTCTTTGAATTGCTTGTTTGTTTGATAAGTTTTGATGTGATAAGGTGTAGAGAAATCTGAGATGTGTTACAGATTTAACTACCTAGTAATGAGAGGATTCACTCATGAACTAGTTTTAACCTGCGTAGATGTGTCTCTTAGGATGAGCTTATCCTAGATGTAGAAACAATCTAAAAAGTGATGTGATGCGTTTGATTCAAGCAATATCTAAAAAGAGAACTTGGAGCAAGAACCTCTTAATGTTTTGAGAGTTGGAATGGATTGATGATGAAGTGATGATGTATGAGTGAGATGATGGATGAAAATGTTTTCAACTTCAATAAAAACTTTGTGTTACAAATGGGAGAAACTCTACCTCTTCCCTTTCGGGTGTTGGTGGTATTTCTTGAGCTGTGTTGTATGTGATACAGACGTTTGGGAAGAAGTTGGGATTAATCTTTCCTCCTTGGTTTTTGTGATAACTTAGAGCTCTATATTGCATAAAAGCTCTGCGGTTCAATGATTCTGAATCAAATTCATTTGTTTTACCTTGAAGGTAGAGACGCATGTGACGCAGAAAGACTCTATGTGAGACAAAGATTTGTCTATTTATATAGAAGAATTTCCTCCTTTTGATCAAAGCCTTTGAGCTCAATGGTCTTCTTTTCAAGTTGATATTCTGATGACGCTTCTTCTTTCACAAGATGTGAAGAATGGTCATAAAATTTGACTTTTTGTTGTTTGTACCTTGTTTTTGATGTTTTTGGTTGTTTTGACAGATGTTTGGTTGGATGAATACTTTGTTTTTGGGAAGTGATTTTCTGATTTTCTTTGACAAGAAAACAAAGCAAGCACACAAACACAAGAATGTTGCCTAAAAGGCACAAATGAGTATGGGTCTAGATCAACCCAATCTTTGGACTTGTATATGACCCTTCCTTTAGATGTATTTTAAGGTGTATTTCCAAAGCCTGAAGTTGGCTCAATTTGTACTTGGTCTTTAAAATGAACACACTTCAAACACTTTTTATCCCTAAGGTCAAATGGCCAGTTGTGATAAATTTAGCCCACATCTTGATATTTCTTCGACTTTGGTACTACATACCTTATGAATCCCGCCGTGGCAGGTAAGGATGTGATATACTAAGTCTTGCACGAGCATAACAAATAGATGATCCCTATGATGGGGGAGTCACCACTTTTATCAAGCCACAAGTGACTTTTCAAAAAGCTATGTTTCTACTCAAGGAAATATGTATGGTGAGTATCTTGGGAGCAAAACCATCTATGCTCTTGCACTAAATTATATCGCAAATATCCTCAATCAATAGAATGGGTGGGCTACTACTTAAAGGTGTGTAGTCATGTTCGATGTTTTTGGACATAAGTTCATTCTGTAGTGACTCACTTAAGAGCCTTGTAACTGGTGGTGGGGCCCATTTGTCCTTTCGGCCAGTTACACTGTAGGAATAGCTATACCCAAGGCTATAGCTTTCGCTCTCACCTGATTTCTATAGCGGCTCGAAGGATTTACCGCTCGAGGTCATTCCCAAGAGTATCGATCCCTTGGCAGGCCTCTCTTAAAAAGATAAAATTTTGAGTGTTACTAACACTTTTCTCTTGCACCTAGGACCACGAAAGCCAAGGGAGAGGATAGTGTGTGTTAGAGGTAGGACCACTCGACTGACTTTTTGCACAAATGTGCCAAGTACGAAAGACACTTGTTCTTTTTAATCCACCATTACAAATGTGATCTAACTATTTGGAGATGTTGCTCCAACAGCCATGGTGTTCTTTTTAACTTCAAAGGCAATGTGTTTTGTAACCTAGAATTTGGAAATCCTGGTCAACTTAATGAAAAACACGTTTGCTTGAAGTAAAATTTGTTTTTGCAAAAATCAAAACAAGTGGATTGTTCTTTTTATTTGCCCAAAAATTGAAGTGTGGCTTGTGATTTTTAAGTTTGATGTAAGAAAGAAAATTTGTTTTGTTGATTTTAAGCACCAAAACAAAATGTATCCCTAACTTGCAATGAAAGCAAAATTTTGAAGTTTGTTGTTTTTTTTTTTTTACTTTGCAATAAAGAAAGATGAATTTTCTTTTTAAGCACCAAAAACAAGTTTGAGGTTCATTTTATGCACTCTAAAATAAAATGTGAGGTTTATTTTAACTTGTGCAAGAAGGGAAAATGGATTCTTTTTAACCAACTTTTGTTGAAAGAAAGTAAAAAAGAAACTTTTAAAGCATTTAAACTAACTCCTTCCCCTGCACAAAAAGATTAGAACCTGCATAAAAGACAATTAGTTAGAAAAATCCGCATGTTTTGGTGGGCTTCTACAAGCCTAATTTTTATTTTTTTTTGGTTACAAGGTGATTTGTACAACGTTCTGTTACAATAGCGCTAGTCTGCGTTTGAACAGAGGCGCTATTTAACACAAACGCACTAAAAGAAAGGGAAAGACAAAGAAGGGAAAAGCATTGAAACAAGGTGAATAGCACCAAAACAATGTCAAACGCGCCAAAACAGTGTCAAAAGCGCAACCTGTGTGACATTTTCAACATTCAAACATGTTATTGGTTAAAAAAAAAGTTGATCTTTTTGGTATTTGGATTCACGTCGGGTTCACCAAATGATGCTCTGCAAAAAGGATTAGAAAATCTATTTGATGGCAACACACACAAGAGCACAAGAAAAAAACGTTAGTGTTAGCAACAAAAGATTATCCTAAACAGGCATATCAAGAGAGATATTAAGCATGAAATAGAAAGCATACAAACATAGAATAGATAAACTATACTCCTCCAAATGCTAATCAAGATGCTCATAGTTGCTCCTCCCTTGTTCCTCTCCTCTCCAAGTCCCAAATGAGTGTAGCTCTCAGCTTTTAGCACTAGCCATGGATGTCATATGGAGATTCAAGATGGTTGAATATGATAAGCAAATGCTATGCAAGTGTAGATAGTGATGCTATGAGAAAGCTCTATGCTAATGCCAGTATAACAACAATACTCTAATGCTTCTTCTTTTGCTTGAGGAGAAGGGTTCTATTTATAGAAGAAATGGGGAAATGAAGGGTTAAGATTGAATGGTTTAATCAAGGGCCAAGTTTGAAAGTTGGGGATCCATGTGCACAACTGACACCAATTAAATGGTGACAAGTGTCAACATAGGATTGGGTTGAGAGAAGAGGTTGGAGGCATTAAAGGCCTGAGAAGACCTCATGGTTATCTAGAGGCTAAGGGTCAAGTCCAAATTAAGAGTTAATCCAAGGATAAACCTTTGTGCAAATGTTTAAGAGATAATCATGGTCAAAGCATTAATGGCCTGATGAGACCTTTGGGTTGGGTAGAGGTTGAGTCAAAACAAATGTTTTAACCATGTGGGAGGGTTTGAGGTAACCATTAATGGTTATTGGAGACTTTGGGGATTAAGTGGTTGAAGGTTGAAAGCCTTCAATGGTTATCAAAGACTTTGAGCCATTTAGTGGTTGAAGGTTGAAAGCCTTTAATGGTTATCAAAGACTTTGAGGGTTTGAGAAGTGACTTCCCTTTTGCTTAGGAATGTGACAAAGTTTAGAGAAGGGGTTAGGTTATTTAGAAGTGATTAGAAAATTCTAGAAGGGGTTGTAGGAAAATGCAAGTGGGAGAAATTTTGGTATTTTCAATTAAAATAAAATCATTTATTTCAATTCAATGGTGTAATTTGCATTTGGATAAATATTCAAATAAATATTAATTTATTTAAATGAGAAAAATGAAGATAAAGCATTAAAATGCTTGAAGACTTTGAGGGAAACCATTAAAGGCTTGAAGACTTTAAGGAAAACCATTAAAGTCTTAAGAAGACTATAGAAGGAAGCCATCAAGTTTGAAGACTTTAAAGCCATCAAGTTTGAATACTTTAAGAGAAACCATTAAAGGTTTCAAGTGGGTGAGGATAAATAGGATTTTAAATAAATAATTTATTTAAAATAGTTGTGCAACTTGCTTTTGTAGGAAAATACAAGTGGGTGGAGGATAAAGGTGATTTAAATAAATTATTTATTTAAAATAATTGTGCAACTTGCTTTTGTAGGAAAATACAAGTGGGTAGAGGATAAAGGTGATTTAAATAAATGTTAATTTATTTAAATGTGAGAGGTGGGATTTAAATAAATATTAATTTATTTAAATGTGAGAGAAGATTTAATTAAATAAATATGATTTATTTATTTAATTAATGGTCTGAATTTGGTTAAGTGAATTAAATCAAATAAATTGAATAATTTATTTAATTAATAGGAGAAGAGGGTTAAGATGAATTAATTAAATATTAATTTAATTAATTCATTAATTGATGGTTAAATAATCAAATAAATACTAAGTATTCATTTAATTAAGTGGACAGATTTATGTGACTACATATATATATATATATATTATATAAATAAGTACATTTTTAAAAAAGAGTTCATTTAAACATGTATATATATATATATATATATATATATATATACATATATATATATATATATATATATATATATATATATATATATATATATATATATATATATATATATATATATTGTATAATAAATCTAGTGCTTTTTTTTTTAACCCTGCCAATATACACTATTATATTAATCCTTGAAAGAGATTATTTATTTTATTCAAATTTAGATCAATGTATTATTTCTTTTTTTTTTAAACCTTGCTGTTTAAATCGGAGATAGACTAAATAATTTAGATTTACTTTCTACAATAAATAAATGACAGAAATCCAATGAAATTAGACAACAACTATTGAATATGATTCTTTTAAAAAAAAAATCAAATAGGCTATTTATCTCTAGATTTTATTTTCTACAATAAGTAAATAACAGAGTTTAATAATTTTAATAGAAACTATATAAATATATGATTATTTAAATTAGATAGACCATTTAATTTCTAGATTTAAATTTCTGCAATTAAATGTGTGATTTTAATTCCTGCAACTTTATTTATCTAGAATCATTTGAATCTATCCTTAGAGATATGCAAATAGGAAATAAACTAAATATTTATTTTCAAAGTAACATGCATGCATTCATTAACTTTTTAAGAACAATACAAGCTAAAACCCAACAAAATCCTTTCATTTATGCAATAATAAATTAACAAAAATAATGCATTTATTTAAGGCATTTTTTTTTAGAATACAATATAGACATTATTACAAGAGGGAGAAAATACCCAAACTAGTCCCTCATTTCTATTAAATGAGGACTTCTATTTAAATAGATACATTTTCTTTTTCAAAGTAATTACAATCCCTTTCATATTACTGCACTTTTAAATATAAAATATTTCATTCTCAAATCTTTTCTGCAAACAATGAATCCAACAATCTTCTACTTGTCCTTTCTTTTCTTCCAGACACCTGCAATTAAATCATTGGCTATGACCATGGAGTACTCACCTCCCAGCCTAGGCTAACTAGTAGCCACCCCCGAGCTTGGAGAACCAAGCTCTAAACAAGATACACACATGCAAACACAACAAGCAGGGGAAAACAATCACAAACATATTCCCAACCAAGGCTACACTGCACCACACAATGTGATGATTTTACACGGGTGGTAGTGGACCAAATACCCTGAGGAGATTGCAAGTATGGTAAAACACAAAGCCACCTCGTGGCAGACAATGATATATCATAAGTATAACAACCCCACATCCTTATGCCCCCCAAGGCATTCATACCTTATTTCCCTCCTTGTGACCCCCAAAATGCATAAACAAGCCATGCAGCAAGGGTCACATAAATATCCCTTGAGATCACTCTCATAACGAGAGCCTCTCACTCGAGGGATGTCACACTTCTACCACCCACAAGATCATCCTCTCTCCTAAGAGTAGGAGGTCTTGGTTACTCCCAAAACACATAATGCATACAAGAAAACAAAGACATAATGCGTAATAATTTTCACAAACTAAAATGGAGAGAACAACATTTTCCAAAATAACATGCAACATGAAAGAAAACAATACAAAGGGAAGTCTAACCAACCTTCAACTACCCAAAGGTATGCTAGTCTAGTTGAGGATGAGTAGCCCAATTCCACAATTCCTCTCTTCTCTACCCTTAGCCAAATTCCAATGCCAAATATTTTTTCTTTAAAATATCCTTGTCTCCAAAAATGGAGAGTGGATGATTACCCACAAAATCTCACATTCTTTCCTAAGAAGACCTCAGTGAAAGTTCTCATAGGTTTCTAAAATTGAAAAAGGAAAAAGTCCAAAAAAAATCAAAAGGGATCTCTCACCAAAAAGGAAAGTTATCTAACCTAGATGATGCCTTCTAAATTCAATTTTTGCACATCTTAGAAAACTCACTTTTTAGGGTGACTAAACAGCCACATGGGAGTTGTCACATGCCTAAAATTACTCCTAACCCTTAGGTATACCTTATGGGCTTTAGAAAACACCTTTAAACTACCCCTATGAGTCCATATAACCCCTTTTAAACCCATGTGAAGTTAACTTTCGGGTCAAACCTAAGTTGACCTCCCCAAAGATTCTTTACCCATGGAAAAATATAGAACCATATTAAATTATTTGAAAAAGCTATGGTTAAAACAACTCCCTCCAAGAGACAATTCAAAAATCAAGACATAAATCAACACGTGTCAAGTGACACAATAAAAATACTTTTACAAACTTACAAATAAAATTTTGTCTCATGTTGGATTTACACAATTTAATAAATTCAATTTAACACTCATGCCACATTCACTTTCACAAATAAAATACAATACAAATGCAGTGTCATCTCTCCAAATAGACAAACCCTGGTTTTACGAACATACAAAGGTCTAGGTTTGGTTCTCCATAAAGTTTCCATGGTCACATGGATAATTTTCTTGCGCATCTCAATTACACATTAGTAATTCCAAATAACCTCATATAATATAAAACATATGAATAAGAATACACATCAAACACTCTGCATACAATATGCATTTAAACAAATCAATACATCTTACATCCAAATAAAACCACATAAGCAATTATCATAATCCTCATAATTTTAATCCATACATAAAACATACATCCTATTTCTATCATCATAATGAAGTCCTGCAAATCCAATAATGACATATATCATCTCAAATTTATCCTATTCTAGAATCATATAGCGTTCTATATCATAACGCATATAAATGAAGCATCAACATACATCAACGTTACCCAAATCCATAATGCATAAAAATGTACACCTCAAGGTGAAATGATTTCGTAACCTAGTTCAATTACTTTTCTCACCAATCTATCTGTCTAACATAGCCTGTCCTATTGAATTATAGCATTTATTAGTAGGGTCAAGCTTGGTCAGCTAAGATAATCAAATCTTGGTTGGGGAGGGTTTTACAAATGCTAGAATAGATGTATGTGAATGGCTCAAAGAGAATTGATAGACAATCTAAAAAAGCTCAAAGGAGATAAGAAAGGAATCTTTAGATTTGGAAATTTACTCGTACATTTAATGTTGTATATTACTAAACAAGTACCCGATATTGGTAGAAAAGATTTTGGCTTTGATATACTAGTAGGAAAGCAACTATTGGATCTATTAAAAAATATGGAAGAAAACAGAGAGAAAAACATAAACGAACATTTTCAAGCACTGAAGGCTTGAATGAAAACAAAAATAAGACTGTCACAGGCGATTGTAGATAAATATTAGAAGGAAATATGTTGTGTAATTAAAAAGGATGAAATCTGGATGGAGGCAGTTGTCCCTAGGACAATCTGGGTAACTGAAATGGGCTATGAGATAGATGATAACATTATTGAAACTTATGCAAAAGCCCTCCTTGAAGCACCAAAAGAACCCTCTGAGAAAGTCTTTGGCAGTGCTGAAACAATAGAAAGTGGTATTTAGTCTAGGAAAAGAGTCAAGAAAGTTGAACAAACAGTAAGGAAAGGCACCAAACAAGCAAAAATACTTAAGGAAGATGTATTAAAGCAAACTGGTATCAAAGAAAGTGAGTTGGAAGGACTTCAACCAGAAACTCATCTTTCACCGGTTGCAACTTCCTCTGAGAGTGATATGCTAGCGGTATTCAAAAGGGTAGAAAGGAAAAGAAAACCCTCACCGGTACCCTCACCCACTCCTAGAAAAACAAGACAAAAGCAACAGGCAATAAGGCCTCCAGTTAAGAAGTTAACTCCTAAGAAGAAGAAGAAGAAGAAGGTAAAACAAGATATTGCTCCATTGGATAAACTCCTTAGTGAAATAATAGAAATGGAAAATTGAAAAACATCAACAAATTGTACAACACACTTTTCGCTGATGATAAAGAAAGCATTGAAAATAGTGCAATTTTACGCTTAGATATTTACAAGAAATTTTTGATGAAAATTGTCGATGAAATACCCAATGATTTGTATAGAAGACTAGAAGCTAGAAGGGTATTCATTGTTGAGCTGGACAAGAAGATAAAAATTGAAAAATTACTTGCAGTGCATCTAGTAAACTCACTTGATGAGATAGACAAATTAATCAGTGAAGCTAACCGGACAGTATTCTCAACTGCTCATCGACATGTAGCACTAATGGTAGGTAGAGTAAATGAAGTCTCTGAAGAAACAACAGATGCATGGGACATACTCTTTGTAGAAAAAGAGAAACAAGAAGAGCTACTAAGATCTAAAACCACTAGGGTATACCAAAAGGACAAGGATAAGGGGAAAGGTAAGGTAGGTGGACCTCCAAGCCTAAAAATAACTGATAACTTAACCCCACCTCCTTTGGATACTCCACCGGTAGAAACTACAGACAATCGACCAGCTACTGAGAGTATGGAGACTCCTCTAGAGGATACAAATCCTGAATCTAAAATTTTGTACACTATGAATATAGACACACAGGAAGTAAATGTTGTGTTTGACAGAGAAACCATTGAGGATAAAATGAAAGATGTGGCTTCTAAGCCACTCACTGAAGATATTGAGGTTGAGGCTAATGTTACTGTAAACACAAGCATAGAAAAACCTACTCAAACAGAGCAATCAGCAGAGGATACCATTGGTAAAATATTAGATGAACCAGTAGATAAAACTGAAAAACAATCAGGAGAACCGAAAATGGACAGTGCAGAGGTACAAACTGAGAAACCGGAAGTGCATACATAGACAACATCTAAGAAACTGGCTCTTGAGAGCTCAGAGAAACCTTCTGAGACACAGATGGAGAAACCAAAACAGAAACAAGTTGAGACACAGGTTTAGACCAAGACAGTGCCACCGACTAAAACTAAAAAAGCCTAAACCTTTGCTAATAGAAATGCAAACACAAACTGACCTACCGGAGGTCGAAATAAGCAAGGTTATCACTACAACCGGCAGGATGGATATTGTGAAAATAGTTGGGCAAACATCTAGTACTTCAATAGCAGAATTTTGGACTACAAATGTGACAGAGATCTTATTGGATTCAATAAAGAAAATCATAGAGTGTAATGCACAAGCCTATAAGGCTATCGATGACACAATACCTATTCTCAAATTGGTAGTGCCCAAGTGCATTATGGATAATAAAGATTCTTTAGGTCAACTAGACACATTGTCTAAATTCATCACCGGCAACATTTTGATAGTTGATCAAATAAATGAAGACACATTCAAAGAAAGGATGATTAAGGAGAAAGAAAAATTCTTTGAGGAAATAGTGAAGAAAAATAAGGAACAAATAGAAACCTTATTACCGGCCCTAGGAGAGACAATTTTGGATTTCAAGAAACTGTATAGAGATACTTGTTAAATAAATATTATGATGGAAGACCTAGACAAGGAAATCAAGAAAGCACAAGATGAGATTAACAATATTGCTGACAATATGATAGGCACATCAGATTCATTTTTGGAGATAGAAAAGAAAATTGCAGATTTTGAAGAGAAAATTGAGAAGTTAGAAAAAGATAAAGAGAGAATAAAGGATAAGACAAAGAGCTTAAAGTGTAAACTTGGTCCTAAACTAGATTACCTCATTTCTTTGAGAAAAGAAATTTTTGAGGCTTTGGTTCCCGGACTTAAGACATCAGAAGAGAAAATGCACATACTCACCGGTACAGTTCAGAGAACACAAGAGGCATTACAGGAAAGGAAAAGATTCAGCGATAGTTTAAATCTAGTTTTGGCAGATACATTCTAGATTGTAACCCACTGGTTACAAAAATCTAGGCAAGAACCACACTCCACTGACAACGAATGACAACCTTTTCCATTGATGTCAAAGGGGGAGTAGTCTGATGATAAAAATGATTAGAATAGGACATCATGAGCTCAGGGGGAGCATACATTTTTTGGGCACACAATTTTGGTAAGACAAATTTTGGCAGATTCTTTTTGGACATCTTTTTGGACACTTTTTGATTTTTCTCATGAGTGTTGCCATCAATGCCAAAGGGGGAGATTGTTGGCAAATGCACACTCCAATGAGACATTGTAGATGATTGAAGGTATTGTCATTGATGGAAACCTTACAATCATGCGATACCAGCAGGCAAACACAGGCACCGACAAACTCTACACCGACATACAGTTCACCGGCACCCAAAAAGATTGATTACTAGCACCTTGGCCGATAGCATTTTATATAAATGTATTTTGTAATTAATTGTAAAATCTTTTGTAACCCAACATGGCAGATTGTAATATGACTCATATATGTATGAGATCATTATAGATCATTTAGTATATGATATAATGCGAAGTATGTAAACAAGGTAGCATACCTAATATGTGAATTATTGGATAAGGGTTTATGTATATTGTAGAGCTTAAACCAGTACTGAATCTAGCATAGCAAATGTTGATCTGAAGCAATACAAGACATTGGATTAGTATAATCCATTTTTGTAAGTCAGTGTGACTTCTTTTGTAATTGAGCAGTGAGCTCTAGGCACTTGGCCTTTCTACATGTGTAGGCCCCTATTGTAAGCAGTGATATTCTCTTATTGGCCAGTAAGTGAATATTATGGGTCACATATTCCATCGAGGATTTTGCCACACCGGGTTTCCTCATTAAAATATTGTGTTATGGTGTGCTTTTCATGTTGTGGTTGTTGTTCTTATTTGTTGCATTATTTCTGGTTTACCGGTACATAGTTTTAATATGATTTTCATGTTATAAGTTAAGAAAATTAACCTACCAGTCAGATACTGATTCACCCCCCCCCCCCCCCCTCTCAATATCTTTGGGAATCCTAACAAGATTTGGGTGGAGATCTTTGATGAATTGCATAAGTGGTATTGGTGCATCTTCTGATGGAGTTTTAGGATGTTGTTGGTGATCATGTTCGAGACTTAGTGGTTGGAGATCATTGCTGAAGCGTGTGGACCTATACTTGGTCCAGGTTGATCTAGGTTATGGACCAACATTAATGTAGCGTGTGGATAGGACCTATTGTTGTATTTATGGGATGTCTTATGTGTTGATATTATTTATTTTAGTCTAAGGCCAACATGGTTTGTAATTATGTAATTGGCTTATTATCTGGTGGTCAACCTAATTGTTTATGGTTGAGGGTTTGTATAAATAAGATGTAAGGTCTCATTATAGATCATCATGGTTAATGTAAGAGGTCATGGTCAAGGAATGTAATGTGCGAATAATGTAATATCATTCAGGCAAAGGAGTTGGTCAATCATTGGAGATCAAATTGGGTTTGTAAGAAGATTTAGTCCTCTGGTATTGAGCTTAACCAGAATTGTACTCAGGCATAGGAGATGCTATCTTTTGCAGTTCAACAGTTCTCTAGATTGTAGTTTGGATTTATATGTAGTCAGTGAGGCTCCTTTTGTGATGAGAAGTGTGCTCTAGATTTTTGGCCTTCTTGTAAGTGTAGACCCCTTCATTTTAATTCACATACTTACTACAGAAGTATTAACTGACTATGGGGAGGATTCCCACCGTGGTTTTTCCCTTTACTGGGTTTTCCACGTGCAAATCTTGGTGTCACGTGGATGGTATTTTTTTGTGATTATTGTTTATGATTAATTGGTTTATTTTCTATTCTGGTATTGATGTTTTGGGTTCTGGTGTTAAAGTTTTAATTGTTGAATGTTCCTATAATCTATGACAACTAATTCAGTCCACCCTCTTAGTTGTCTTTCAGTTATCTGAACTGTTTAATAGATCTAATTGTATCTTAATATCCTCCAACTTGATGTGCCCCACCTCTGTGTTTGTCACCCATTTAATCTGGTCATCCAACTTTAAAACATAAACCTATCCTTGATATTGATATTTCATGGTTATGGGAAGTTTGTCTAACTCCTTGCCCCTCTTGCTAGAAGTTGGGTCCATCTAAACACTCTTATCTGGAAGAAAGAATCAAGAATTAATCCATTGCATACATAAAAATATCAATAACATCATTCACCTCGGGACTCAAGGGTGGATAACTTCTTTATAAGATAACTGACCTCGGAACTCCGGGGTTCCAAGGTTCTAGGGTGGATAAAATGAATAGAGTCCAAAACTTTGAGGTTCCACGGTGGATAGGAAAGGTTGATTTCGGGACCATGGGGTTACACGGTAGATCAATGGTGTACCAAAAAAATAATGCTTCAGAACTCCAGGGATTCGAGGTTAAAGCAGTGGCCCAATAATAAAGGACCTCAGGATTTCGGGGTTCTGGGGTTCTGAGGTCTAGGGTAGTTCACTTTGATAATTTCAAGATGATCTAGAACTCTGGGGTTCCAAGTTTTGGGGTAAAGGCATGACCAAAGGAGCCAACCTTGGGACTCCGGGGTTCCAAGATGAAGAAAACTACCCAGCCCAAAACTCTGGAGTTCTGGGGTTTCAGGGTGAGGAAAACTAGGGCACACGGGAAAAACATGCAAAACGAGGAAAACCTAAAAGGAAAATCTAAACTAGAAACTAAAATTAAATAAAATATCTAAACACAAAAACACAAGGAGGGAGAAAAATCTACCAACCTGGTGAGAAAACATGCGAAATCACGACAACACGGGGGCATGAAGTTGGGAGATCACAACTAGAGGATCTGAAAAACTCGAGTGCACAAATGAACCTAGAAAATTTCATTCCTCCTATTTATAGCCCCCTGAACTTCATTCGTACGATTGCCTTAAACAAGACCTTGAGAGTTCGGGATTCTGGACTTCCAAAGTGACAAACAAAAGACAACCAAAATTCACCTTGGGACTCTAGGGTGAATTGCAAAACAAGAAAAATACCTTGGAACTCTAGGGTTATGGGGTAAAAGGGAAAAAATTGTTGAGACATGGACCAGATAGGAATCAAACCTAAGACCTTCCATACGCCGTTGGAGTGCTCTACCACTGAGCTACTAGCCCCTCTTAGACTAGTCCATCGTTGATCTGGGTGTGGCTTATTTCCAACACCAACACCCCCCCTTAAGCCACACCTCTCATGTGCTTGGGGATCCTATCCTGGACCTGGCTCTAATACCATGTTGAGACATGGACCAACTAGGAATCAAACCTAGGACCTTCCATATGCTATTGGCCCCTCTTGGACCAGTCTATCATCAGTCCAGGTGTGGCTTATTTCCAACACCAACACCCCCCTTAAGCCACACCTCTTGTGTGCAAATAAGCCACACCCAGATTGATAATGGACTGGTCCAAAAGGGACCATTAACTTAGTGGTAGAGCACTCTAGTAGCATATGGAAGGTCCTAGATTCGAGTCCTAGTTGGTCCATGTCTCAACAAAAACAACCTCGGGACTCCAGGGTTGAAAGACAAAACAACTTCAAGAGTCTAAGGTTATGGGGTTCTGAGGTCATGAACAACAAAACATGAAGAACTCAAGATTTAGAGACTTTGAAATTGCAAGGTTTCAATGAAAAAAGGACAAGGCACGACTTTGGGACTCTGGGGATCTGGGGTTCCGAAGTTGTACACAAACAAACAAACCCCTACTTTGGGTCTTCGGGGTTCTGAGGTGTCCAAGCATACCTTAAGAAAACAAATCTTTAGAAAGAAAAAGAGGGACCCATATTTTCAAAATAAGGAAACTAATGGGGTTAGGTATGCAGGGCATAACAAATGGCGATTATCTAGGAAAAATGACTCTAGGCATTTTAGAACTTTAGAATCTCTGGTTAACCTGATGCCTCTACTATCATTCAAAAGGATGTATGAGAGAAAAAGGATGAGCAAATAAATGAATAAACAACCAAGTCCATAACTGAACTGGATTAACTCTTAAGTGTGTGCGCATGATTTATTACTCCATCGTTTTCAATAATGAAGATAACTAGAGGAAATTGGGCCCAAGATATGTACGTGAAATCAATCAATATGTTTCATGCAAGGTCATCTTGGGTATAGCTCTACTACTAGCCATGCATTCATAGCCTTGAGAAACCTCTGGTTCCCATCAAGCAATACTCCACTGCTAGCCAAGCGTCCATAGCCCCGATGGAGGTTACTTGAAATGCCCAAGTTTAGTTGCTTTAAGCGGATCATTTCTTTTATCTTTCTTTTCTTTTTGAAAACATCATGGAATATAGGACTCTAAATTTATTAACCTTTAAGCAACTTTCAAACATTGAAGTCTTATTACTAGGTTGGGAACCATGGTGGATAATGTGAAACATCCTCACTTCTGATTTTTTCACTTGGAAATAAGTTCATCTGATATCTTACAAAAAAAATCAATGTTTCTTAGTGTGATGGTAGTGCTGAGTAACCAAGCTAGCCTTTTCCAATTGAGGGTCAAAAACTCAAATCATATTTAAACCATTATATACCACCTTGAATGAGTGTAGACAAAGGTTTCAAAATTAACCAAATAATAATGAAGTTGTAAAGAGCAAAGAGTCAAATTCTCTCAAAATTTAGCAACTTGTTATGCAAAGAACACCTACCTTTTAGAATCTTTGAGAATAAATATATATCCCAACACAACAAAATGGAAGTGAATGAAACAAAACAAACAAAAAACAAAAAGGGAAACAGGCATGCAACAAAGCAAAAACACAATAAACATGCAAAACCCAAACAAGCAACAAAGCACATAAAACAAAAACAACTAATTTACTATATTACAATAAGTTATTATTTACTGGGGATTAATCAAAATAGTTCTTGAGGAACTGACCATTGATGAGCAATGGTACAAGTTCTCCAGTCAAAGAGCTTAACCTAAAGGTGTTCTCTCCTAAAATTTCAGCTATCGGGTAAGGACATAACCACAACCTTTCAAACTTATGGTGATCACCTTTCTTCTCCTTGGCCTTATCCCATAACAGAACTAGGTCAGAGATCTAAAAGGCTTTCACCTTGGTTCTTTTGTCAAACCATCGCTTAACAACAACTTGATGCTTGGCGAAGTGTTGTAGGGTATTAATCCTTTTCTCATCAAGTTTTAATAGATTTAGGAGGTGAACCTCTACCTGATCCTCAATTTAAAGTTCTTTCATGAACTGGAGGATAGGTATTTGTAAATTGATTGGGAAAACAAGAGTTTGGCCATAAACAAGGTAATATGGATAAGTTCCCAGGGTGGCTTTAACTCTGGTTCAATCAACCTATAAGGCGTATCTCAACTGATTGTGCCAATCTCTGGGATTTTTCTCAAGTAGGTTTTTAATGACATCTGGGATGTTCTTGTTCATGGATTCAGCTACTCCATTACCTTACAGATAGTAATTAGACAAGAATTTAAATATTACCTTATACTCATAATGACCATTGCATCAATTGTGCAAAAGTAAAAGCAGGGTTGTCACATACCAGAGCGAATGGCATACCAAACTTGGTGACAATTTTTTCTTTAATGAATTTTGGGACAACCTCTACTATAGCATTTCGACATGCTATGGCCTCCATCCATCGGGTGCAGTAATTCGTTGCTATAAGAATGAACTTATATCCTGTAGACAAATTAGGATTAATGGCACCTATGAAATCCAATGCCCATTGGGCGAACGGTCTTACCTCAAACACTGGTTGGAGAGGCATGGCAAGATTCCTCTCTCTGGAAGCTATGGTTTGGCAGGTATGATAGTGACAAACATGCTCATGAGTATCTTTAAAAATACTAGGCCAGTAATATCCAGCTTTCAAAATTTGATGTACAGTGGCATCTGCTGACCCATGACTTCTACCATACTTCCCATGGAACAACTCGATCATTTTACGGGCTTCCTGATGATCAAGACATCAAAGGTAAATGCCTTCGTAGTTTTTCCTATAAAGTGTCAAATTGTTGATCATATAAATGGAAATTTTGAGCGTTAAATCTTATCTTTGCATGGTTGTCAACCCCTCAGGACACTTATTATTCAACAAAATAAAAACTAAATCTGTGCACCATGGGTCTTGAGTGAATGACTGCAACATATACTACTGGCATTGGATTTGAGGGATATCAGCTACCATAGCTTGAGACAAACCCTGGCCTCTAACTAACTTCATTGGATGCATCTTTGGATCAAAATATTGTAAAATAGCCATCCATTTCCCTCAACGTTCTCCTAGCTCTGACTACATAAGCAGTGATTTAACCGCTTGATCAGGTACAATCGTGTAGATTTTACTCCTCAGGATATAATGCCTGAATTTCTTGACTGCTCTTACCAAAGCAAAAGCCTATTTCTCAAGAGAAGAATATCTCACTTGAGCACTCTTGAAAGGGGAACTCATGAATGTGATGGGTTTCTTGTCCCCTGCTTGCCTTTGTGTCAAAACAGTCACTCCTGAATGTAACGAAGCAAAAGAATATATATAAAATGATAGAGTATAGTCAGGACTAGTTAATACAAGAGCCTCAGTGATGGACTTATTGATCTGGGTGAAAGCCTCTTTTTCTTCAGTAGTCCATTCAATCTTAGCATCCTTCTTCATCATTTCATTTAATGGCTTGACTATCTCTGCAAACTCGGTGATAAATTTTCTAACAAAATTGATCTTCCCAAAGAAAGATCTCATCTCCTTTTATACTACCAGGCATTTGTAGTTTCAACAATGCTTCTACTCAATCTAGGTCTATAGATATCCCTCTTTTAGAGATTACATGACCGAGGAGCTTTCATTTAGCCACACCAAATACACACTTCTTGGGGTTAAGGGAAATCCCATATCTTTGGCATCTCTCCAGAACTTTACAGAGGTGGTCTAGGTGATCTGATCTGACTTTGGAAAATATAGTCAAGTCATCCATATATAATGATACATTTTCCAATCAGATCTTTGAAAGTTGTATCCATTTCTCTTTGGAATGTTGCTCTAGCATTAACTAACCCAAACAGAATCCTTCCATATGCATATGTCCCCCACTTCATAGTAAACAATATTTTCATGCAGTCTTCATGGTTCACCAAAACTTGGTTATATCTAGAATAACTATCTAGGAATGACATCATTTTTGAACCATTAATGATTTGTAATACCTCATCTAAGGAAGGGGGCGGGTAATTTTCCTTTTCTGATGCCTTATTGAGGTTGCCAAAATCAACAAAAAGTTGAATTTCCCCATTCTTTTTCCTTACTGGCACCAAATTGGCAACCCAAGTAGAGTGATGTACCGGGAAAATAATCCTAGCAAAGAACAGCTTTTGAACTTTCTTGAAAATCAAGGGTTCTATCAATGAATTTATTGGTCGTTGCTTCTGTTTGAATGACTTTGTATTATATATTGAAATTTTTCCAATATTCGTATCCCCATGATATAACATCAATGTACTCTTTTAAGATTTGCAGAATTTTCTCTCTTTCATTGGGAGTACAAATCTTCCCAATGTACACTATCTTCTCTTGGCAATTTGGACCAATATTATGTGGTTCATATTTCCCAACATCTGAATCTGTTGTTAATCTCTCTTTTACCTAGGGATCGTAATCAAAAGGCCTCTCTAGAGTGACCATACCCTTGAGAATAATGTTTGTAGGCAAATTCATAATTTCTTCATCACCCCCTTCATCAAGGTCATCTGATCTATCCTTCTCATCAATGAATTGTTCTTCAAAATCCCCTGAATTAGCAAGAAAAGCTAGAATGTGGGTATCATTCTCGAAGACTTGAAATTTTTTGATGTTATTGGGCACAACAAGTGTGGACACCAACTCTACGGAAAACTTATTCAAAGGAGATTGGCTCACTGGTTCTAGTGTACTTGCTGCTACAACCAATGCATCTGATATCCCATTTACTTTCCTGGGCACCATCTAAATATTAAAAGCATCAAAATCTTCAACCAACCCCCATACTCTATTCCTATATGCTGCTAACCTTTTGTCATGACATGCATATTGTCTTCTTACCTACTTAACCTTTAATTCAAAATCTCCTTACACTCTTAAGCATTTGGCCCCCTTCATATGAGCAAAGAGTAGTCCTCTAATTAGGGCCTCATACTCCATCATATTATTAGTGCAAGGGAATTGGAGTTGGTAGGAGGCTAGAAAGGTTTTCACTTTAGGAATTGTTAACTCTACGCCTGCTCCACTGCCTTGCTTGGACCTAGACCCATCAATCTTTAGAAACCATACTTCATCTTTTAGTCTCTTTACATTCTTCACGTTAGGATTGGTGATCAGATTAGTTTATGAAGGTGGTTGTTGTCTCTTGAGTTCAAGGTCTTGCAACACCTAAGGTTGTTCAATTACAGGTTGTAAGAATACTTCAAGGGTATTAGGAGTGGAGTGTTCCACTGGAGGCTATACTTGAGACTGAGTTTCTTCATTCTCCTATTTAGGTCAAATATCCTCATTCTCTTGTTTACCAATCTCAACCATGAGGATCTCCCTATTGCATTGTCTTGGCTGGGAAGTTTCTTTTATAACATTCATTGTTTAGGGTATTAATCCCTCATGACTTGGAATTTGAGTTTCTTCCACGTTGATGACATAATAAATGTCCTCACATTGGACTGGGCTCATCAACTTTGTAACCTCATTCTGACATGGGATATAGGATATCTTTGAGTGTTGCTCGTGATGTATTTGACACCATTTTGGAAGCAACAAATCTTGTACTTTCATAGTATCCCCCAACAAATACATCCCTTGTTTTACTATTGTAATGAAACCTTTGACCTGCCCTCTATATATGGTCGTATCTGCTTGATGTAACTGGGGAATGACAAGTGTGGAGAAAGTGAGGATTTCATTTACTCTATACACTCCTGGACTCACTTCAGCATATGCCACCTCATTGGGAGCTCCATAATCTATGACCAACTTCTTCAACTTTGGTTCACTATCAATTCGGATTTGGTTACTCACTCCCTTCCATGGAAGCCATAAGTATGTAAAATAGGTTGATAAGTAGCCCCCCAAATTTTTTGACCAATCCCTATTGAGAAGCGTCCCATATACCTCTGGAATATCCACCACTTGAATATAGATGTAACAAGATATACAGGGATCAACACCCAATTGGATGTATACATCTTTTAATTCTCCAATTACATTGACCTCAGTCTTGTCCAATTGTACCACCTTACTGTTTGCACGCACCGGGTTGAGACTGAGCTTTTTACATATAAAGTATGGTATTACATTTCTAGAAGCACCTGAATCTACCAAATAGTTGTGCAGATTCTTTCCACATATCTTCAAACTAAGTTAAAATGGTGGGTTATCAATTACATCTCTACTGACATTGGCATTGACTTCATTCAAGTCAGCCATCTTAACCTCATTTCTCTAAGACTCCAGTAGTTCCAACTTCTTAAGGAGAGCCTTCTTTTGTTCAGGGCAATATCTCAGTACCTCCATTAGGGACATAGTGGTGGTGGTCCTCTCCATCTAATTGGTAACATCAAAAGATCCTTTCAAAACATTATTTCCCTTCACTTTGTCTAGGACGTGCTCCTTGAAAAGCCTGAGGAGGGGGAGGATTGTTGCTTGCGTTTGCATTAGGAGGTACAAATCCACCCTTTGGGGGAGGTCATTCTATTAATGGAGCCTTGCCTTGACTCGTAAGGTTGTAATCAAATCTGGTTTCAAAGGCCTGAGTATCATAGACATACGGCTCACCTTCATTTTCATCTTGAAACTCCTTGCATAGGAACGTGTCAACCAACATTGCAGTATTAACTTTCTCAGGTTCTTCATTAGAGAAATCCTTTGGTTGAGAATTAGCTTGAGCGATCCTTATGATATTTTCAAACTAGGCATTGTACACATCTAAAAATCGTCAACGCTTGTGGAGTCATACTTTAACATTTGCGCATTGCCTTATTTTAGGGTTCTTGCGTTGCATTAACATTTCTTCTATGTTGCACACTTGGTCTTTATCATTTGCGAGCATCGAGTCCTTCTTCTACATTCCTCATTTTTATCGCTTTCAAATTAGGTCTTGTCGATAACAATCTTCTGTCATGATTTTGGTCGATCTTATCCTGTCGCATCAATATGCGTGCTCATTTATCATCATTTTGGACATCGTCAATCCTAATCGATGATAGAATTAGGGTTTTTGTACTCTTGTCAATCTCATCATTTTGTGATCAATTCATCATTGATCCTTATCCTTGTCAATCTTGTTTGTGATTGATTCGTCATCGGTCCTTGTCCTTTTCAATCATGTCAATTTGGATCAATTAGTCATTGTTCCTCGTCAATTGGTGCCTATCAATTTGATCTCCTTGTCAATCTTGGTCAATTTGTCATTGATTTTTGTCAACCAATCTCAATCATTTATCAACATTGATCCTTTGTTAATCAGAATCATGATCGTACCTACATTAATTTCTAGGGTTTTATGATTTGTTCATTTAATCCTTTTTCTTCTTCTTTGTGGGTTAAATAAATCTATTTATTTAGTCCTAGGTCTCTTTCCATGAATTAATTAATGGATGAAAACCTATTAATTAATTCACCTAATTTCTATTTCATCTTTTTCCTCAATTTTCTAATTTTCTGATTTCTCCTAATTCCTAATTTCTATTTCTCCTATTTTCTTTAATTTTTCTAATATTTCCCCTAATTTCATTTCCTCATTTTCTCCTATGTTTATGCTTCCACTTGCCATAATTTTTCATAATTTGTCATGCATTTTGCATAGCAACTTGTCATAATTTGTCATACTCCTTGCATAGCAAATTGTCATTTGTCATAATTTTGCCATTCTTGATTTGAATTTCCTTTCAAATCTCTTCATGCTAATCTTGTCCTCTCTCCAATTTGTCTATAAATTGGATGATTTTCTTCAATGAAAGGAGGAATCAATCACATTTTCAGAATCAATTACATTTTCAATCAATCAATCACATTTTTGAGTAACCTTATGCTATGAATTTCATCAACAACTTGCTTTCCACTTGCAATTTTGTACTTGTAGGTGAGATCCACATCAAATTTGAAGGTGAAAGAAGAACAATGGAGGAACAATGAAGGAGATACATGCTTTGGTTTGCATTTTATTTTAGTATTTCATCTTCATGCCTTTATTGAATGTATTAGGATTTCTTTTCATTGCAATTTAGCTTTGTGGTTAGCTAATTGATATTGCTTTGATGTTTTCCCAAATTCCTGATCTACATTTTGGTGAACCCGACGTGAACATGTAAATTTGACAATTTTGTGAGTCTGATATTTGCATGCAAGTTTTATGTGTGGATTTGTTTTTGCATGCAAGTTTTTGGTGTTAATCCATTGTTGCATGCAGGATTTTTGTCCTAATCCATTGTTGCATACAGGTTTTTTAAACTAATTTGTTGTTGCATGTAGGTTCTATGTGAGGATCTGTTGTTGCATGTGTATTTTTTGGACTAATCCATTGTTGCATGCAAGTTTTTTGCACTAATATGTTGTTGCATGTAGGTTTTATGTGAGCATCTATTGTTGCATGCGTATTTTTTTGGACTAATCCATTGTTGCATGTAGGTTTTTTGCACTAATATGTTGTTGCATGCAGGTTTTATGACAGGATCTATTATTGCATGTGGGTTTTATGGAGTCTAAACAATGATTTATGCAGGATTTCTTAACATGCAATGAACAACAAATCTTCACATAGTTTAATTAGAGAGATTTAATGAACAACAAATCTTCACATAGTTTAATTAGAGGGATTTAATGAACAATTAATCTCATCTAGTCTTAATTAGGATGCAAATGAATCAATAAACTCATTTGATTTTCTATAGGTCAAAAAAATCAATGCTTATCATGTCTTTTTTTTTATTTTGTTTGTGTGTTTTTAGCCTTTAGATAGTGGGCCTGCCTCCCAATTTGTGAGAGGGAATGACCCAAAGTGGTAACGGGCTAAAGCCAAGCTCTTCCAAACCACTCTAAATAACTATGGATGCAACGAAAGTTGTAGACAACAGGTATTGGAATGGTATTGCGATGATTTATTCACCGGATCAATACCCACCCGAACGGATGCCCTTACTAGAATCTCTTGTTTTTAGATGCCAAAATCCTTCTATCTACTGGCTCAGGCATTGTGATACGCGCATGCTGAAGACACCTCTCATGTACTCCTTAGTTAGAGATAGCAAGTTCTTGGGAAGTGATACCCCTTGAACTCAAAGCTTGGTATGCCCAAGAAGTGAGTGCACTGTAAGGGGGAGCCAGTGCTACCAAGCGTCTAGCTATCCGGCTAAGTGTTGTATTTTATGGTTAGAGGATTCAATAGATATTGCCTTGCCAACCATAGGATTTGTTGTGAATGTTCTTGATTGTCTTGAGTCAAAGTCAAACAAACATTTTGTCTTCCGTGATTGGCAAAAGGTTAAATCAAAAACAAACTTTCAAAAGTGCTCATAATCAACTTGGGTTTTCAAAATCAACAACCTTCAATTCAAAACAAAATCCAAACAAAAGTCCAAATTTGTCCAAGTATTCATCCAACATTTGAACATGGCTTGTCAAAACATTGAATATCTATGTTTCAAAATTCATGTCACTTTAGGCTAGGTTTTGCATAGTCCAACTTAGGTCCTAGGGCATATTGTCATCTCCCTTCATTTTAGTCCTTTTCCCTGCAAGCGTCCTCATTTTGCACTTAGGTTCAAAATAATTTCCCTAAGTTTGCATTTCATTGTCATATCCAAGCTAGATTTCCATCTAGGTGACATTCGTGCATTATCCTTGTCATGCTAAAATTAGGTCTTGCCTAGGTTGCATTTTGCATATTCCAAGTCATTGGTCTTCGCATATCCTTATCATTGTATTGTCATCTTGTCTTGGCTTCATCTTGTCATATCATATCCTTAGATCATTTTCATGTCATATCCTAAGTCATTGTCATAATCATTGCCTTCTTGCATTTAGTCTCAAAAATTTGGTTTTTCAAACTTAAAAAATCAAAACTTTGGATGATACCCTAAGTTGTTGTTAGGGAGTCTTGACCTTGTCTAACATTTGTCCTTTCATTAATATCATTTTGTCAAACCTAGCTTAGTATCCAAGCATATAGGTGAGACATTGTCAATTTGTCCTATTGTCATTTGGTCCTTTGTCCTTTAAGGTCTTGGCTTCATTTCAACTTCCCAAGGATGAGTCTTTAGGTTTGCATTCCAAAAAGTTTGTCCAAATCTTGAAAAACAACAAAAACATTAAGTTGCATTGTCATCCTTTTAGGTTGCATTTGTCAATCTCATTAGTTGCATTTGCATAGTGACATATTTGTTGAAATGAGGTCTCAACCTTCTTACGAAGCCATGTCATCACAATTGAGAAATCAATCATGTCAATCCAATCTCTACATGTCTCAGAACTTGGATCAAACTTATCATGATGATGTAAATGTCCAAATACAAAAACTAGAGGAGAAACTAGTTCGAGAAAAAGAGATTTTGGAACAAAAAGTGAAAAACATTGAGAAGAATAGATCACAAATGTCCAAAATGTTTCAAAAATTTCCAGGTCAAAATCCAAAGATTGAGCCAATTGATGTAAGATCTCTTATCGAACGATCAAACATACCAGCTCTCATCTCTCAAATAGAGATGATGAAACAATTTCAAAAAACAAGCACAAATTTCAATCAAGTCCCAAATCAAAATTAATTTGGTCAAATTTCATTCAATCAAATCTCGAATCAACAACATATACAACCAACACAACCAATGGTTCAATTTCAACAATATGTCCAACCAACTATACAATGTCCACAAATAGTTCAACCAATGGTGGAATATCAACAAGTTCAATCAACATATCAATGTCAACAACCACAATCACAAATTCAAAAACAAAACTTGCAACATGCACCAAGCCAAATTTTGAACATGTCAAACCAATTTGATCAACATCTAGTTCGAAATCAAAACATGACATCAAACCAAGACCAAATTCTTGCCAAACAAGTTCAAATTCCAGATACAACTATGTCAAAACCTTGAAAGAAAGGTGGCCTTATTGCAAGGATCTTAAGGAAATTAACAAGTGAGTTCTTTGAGGATGATCAGAATCATACACCAATGTCTAGCAATGTCTCATCCATCCATCAAGAATTTGACCCTCAATTTGCCTCCACTTCCCCTCCCATTCCATCATATTTTGAAGTTTCACAAGAGCAATTTACACCATCGCCTCCAAATGATGCATCAAATAACGCATCCTCCCAAGGATTGTTTGCCACAGAAATATATGCTAATCAATTCATTTATACAAATCCCTTGTAGTATTTGGAAATGAAAGAGTTAATGCCATCAAATGCTTCTCTTTTAGAGAGTCCCATTCAAATTCCATCCCCTTCATGCCAAAGCATTGATCCCTTGCCAAAATCCCCCATGTATATCCAAAGTCCAACCCCATGTCAAGAGGATAATTTAGAGCATGAAGAAATGTGTCTTGAAATAGATGAAGATCAAGATCTTGAAACCTTATCATCCCATCCAATTGTTGACCAAGATCTCATCTTCCCAGAAACTCATGATGATTCCCCTATTCTTGTCCATCCTATCCAAAGTCCTATTGACACTCCATTCCCTGAGCAAGATCAAGATATCCCAGTCCATCCAATCGCAAATGATCCCCTTCCATTTCATGAAATAAATGTCCTTTCAAATCCCATTGGCATTCCACTTCCTAAGAAAGATCAAGATATCTTTTCCATCCTTTATGATGATCCCATTAAAAGTCCAGAGCAAAGCAACTTTAAAGAGGATTCCAATGATCTTCCTCCTTGTCAAGATCAAATTATTCCTTTAAATCCTCCACAAGATCCTTTTGTTCCTCCATCTCCTTGTCTTAATGCTCCATATACACTCCAAGATCTCATTTCTTTTGATGATCCCATTATTTCTCCCATTCCATCTCTTGAAGAGCCTGTCATTGAACCATGTCCACTACACAATCCTAGTCGCACTCATGATCCTAATCCCCCTCATGATTCTAATGTGTCAATGCAAGATGTTCATGAACCCTCGACATGCATAATGGGTTCTTCCACTTTGGTGCAATCCGATCCACTTCAAGATCTCATTATTTCTCTGATATCATATCCACCTCATAATGGACTCGCGTCTTCTTCCCAAAGAAAAGAGTATCCTACAAGTCAAGATATTCATAAAGGCAAAGGAGTAGACCTTCATGAGAAAGAACCCTCCCATATCAAAGAAGATATTAAGGTTCATGTCTACACAACTCACTCTCAAGACGTTGGTATCCCTCCATCAAAATCAAAACATACACCTTCCCCATCATACTTTCCATCCATCTTAGGTCCTTATATTCCTTTGTTCTCTATGCAAGGTTAGCAAAGGCACACATCCTTGAGTAACTTTCATCCATGCAAAAGAACTCCATTTCATTCATATCCATCCATGCATTCCTTTCCCCCTCCAAGCAATTTGGATGCCAAGTATAAAAGTCATAAGTCTAGAAATCCACATGTATTCAAGGATCAACATGTCCAATATAATCGACATGTCAAAACAAAGAACAATATGATCTATAAAGAAAAAGAAATATCCAAAAGGCCACAAAGGCCCACTGAGAAAAATAAAGAAAAGTCAAAATATATATGGGTTCCTAAATCCCTTATGCAAGCAATGCACACCAAAGAACAACAAAAGCATGAAAAATCGAAAACAATGTGGGTTCCTAAGCGGCTCCTTGAAGCACAAAAGCCTAAAGAAACATCCAACTTGGCATCCAAAGTTTCTATTCCTCCATCCAACCCTCTCAAATTTGTTCCTCCATTACCTTCTTCATCCGTTTTGGGCCCTTATGTCCCAAAATCCATAGCCTTTCCTTCATCAAAATCTCCATATCCAAAACCCACTCTTCCTCCATCAGTCCATCACCCCTCAAGGTGTGTTCCAATGATGATCTTGCCAACATTTCCGTCCACTAAAGCCCAATTCTTCCAATACCCTACCTATTATCCAATGCATATTTTCCATCCTATCATCCCTATGGTCCAATCATTTGCATAAATCCTTGCCTTAGTTTCATCTCTTTTTCCATATCGTTATCCTACCAATGTCTTTGAGCATACTTTTAAAGGTCATGGTCCATTTTTTTTTTAAGGCTACTATCGAAAACAAAAAAAAGATGCTTGAGTCCTTCTTGCATCCCCTATCATGTGTCCATCTTCTCTTGAAAAAGTCAAAATACAAAAAAAAAAAGACGAAAGAAAAAAAGTAAAGTAAAAATAATTCATCCACTGGTAAAAACCTGGCAAACAGGCACCTTGGGCAAGTACCGTGATGAAAACCTGGCAAACAGGCATCATGCATAATCTATGAACTTCTTGCATACCACACTTGGGGGCAGGTTTTCTCCTTCATATCCTATTGCCCTTCGTTATCCTATCATACCATGTCATACTCCTCCATTATCCTATTGTCCCTCATGTCCATTTCCTCTTTACACCTTTGATCTTGACAAGGCTGAGGATCTTCATGAGCATCAAGCATCTTGTTTGCAGCTTTTAGTCCATCATAGCTTTTGGTATTTATCCATTTTCTTATTATAACTTTTCATCCATATTCCCTAGCTTATTGCAACTTTCTGCCACTATCCCATATCCTACCCCGACCCTCAGTCCATTTCCCTTATCCATTCTTGGTCTTGCTTATCCTATCCATATCTTATCACTATCCATACACTCTTTTTTTTTGTTCCTTGATCTTGATTTGACATAAGGACACAAAATTTAAACATAGTTTCAAAAACCTCTTGACATGTCCCTCATGCCATGTTCCTAATTTACATTGTCATATCCAGTCTCTTGTCCCATCACGCCATAGCCCTTGAAAATTGCATCCGTATTGTCTCCATAATAAAAGGCCTTTGTCTTCCCTCTATCCACCAACATTTTAGAAAGCCTATTTATTCACCTGTCATATTCCTTGCCTTGCTAGACACTAGGGGCAAAATCATAAAAATTGAAAAATGTCCT
The DNA here is from genome assembly GCF_030272615.1 of Cryptomeria japonica. Classification (NCBI taxonomy): domain Eukaryota; kingdom Viridiplantae; phylum Streptophyta; class Pinopsida; order Cupressales; family Cupressaceae; genus Cryptomeria; species Cryptomeria japonica. The sequence continues at coordinate 451,224,232 of NC_081406.1, forward strand.
CAAATAATTAAAAAAAATGAAAAAAATCCTGAAAACATTCAAAAACATCAAAAAAATCATGTGTTCATTTTCAGCTAAAATGTCAAAAAAAATCCCTTAAAATCAAATAATGTCCTAAAAAAATCCCTAAAAATCAAATAATGTCCTGAAAAAATCCCTAAAAATCATATAATGTCTTGAAAAAATCCCTAAAAATCAAATAATGTCCTGAAAAAATCCCTAAAAATCAAATAATGTCCTGAAAAAAATCCCTAAAAATCAAATAATGTCCTGAAAAAATCCCTAAAAAGTCAAATAAAGTCCTGAAAAACGAACAAAAAAAATTGTAAAAAACTTGAAATTCCTACAAAGTGAAAAACATCAAAATCCAAAAAAAAATTCTTTGGCATTTTGCATTTTGTCAATAAATGGTCCCCTTTGTGCATAGACAGATCGCTGAGCATACATCCAACGACAATCAATCAAAAATTGTGCTTTAATGAAATCATGCATTAATAGATGAACTTTTCAATCAAACCAGGCATTCAAATTGATCAAAATTGTCATGTCAATCACTCAACATCAATATCATTTGTCCTTGTCACTATTATCATGGGTCTTATACAGGGTGTGGTATACTCGAAACCAGACTGTGTCCTGTCTTAGACGGGGTACCACATTCCCTGGAACCAGACAACATGATCATTCTTGTTTTCCACTTTTGACAATGACGATCAGACTGTTTGTTTGACTTGGTTGAATTTGTGCATCTTATCTTTTTACTGATTTATCTTTGGCTTCAATCATGTTCCTATGTTTCTTGATGATGTCACTGAGTGATTTAGAGTGACCGAGATGGTTCATGGTCCCTTTCCTTTTTTGTTGTGTTTACTGTTTGTGGAATGTTTGTCACAAACTGGGGCAATTATATCATTGGGTGTCTGTGATAAGTACGTTCACTTTGTGAACGCCACACATACCTTGACCCTTGATGTATGCACCCTAGGATGCTTCACTCATTCCTTGTGTGTGATGTGTCTGTCTTTTGTAAAAGGGGTTGCGTTCCAGCTCTGGCCTTCAATGCCATGATGCTCTGCATCTGTTTTGCTACATTAAATAAAGGTTCTCACCTACTTATGTGCATTTGTAAAAGCAATTTTTCCTTCATCTCTAACTGTCCTCTGTCTAATTTCTTCTTACTAACATTTCTTCCGTCAGTCTTGGCAGTCCGCTTGATCCGTTCGAACCTATCGTCTTCTGTCATTCTTATCGATCACTTGGCCTCTTTTCTGGATTTTTCTGGCCAATTCCTCGAGGGGGCATGCATATGTTATTGTTATTGTCTGGGGCATTTTCATTATTGTTCTTTGAAACATATGTCATTGTTATTGTCTGGGGCATTTTGATTATTATTCTTTGAAACAATGCTTAGAATCGCATTGTCTCAAAGAGGGGCAAAATGTAGACATCTAAAAATGGTCAATGCTTGTGGAGTCATACTTTAACATTTGCGCATTGCCTTATTTTAGGGTTCTTGCATTGCATTAACATTTCTTCTATGTTGCGCACTTGGTCTTTATCATTTGCGAGCATCGAGTCCTTCTTCTACATTCCTCATTTTTATCGCTTTCAAATTAGGTCTTGTCGATAACAATCTTCAATCATGATTTTGGTGGATCTTATCCTATCACATCAATGTGCGTGCTCATTTATCATCATTTTGGACATCGTCAATCCTAATCGTTGATAGAATTAGGGTTTTTGTCCTCTTGTCAATCTCGTCATTTTGCGATCGATTCGTCATCGATCCTTGTCCTTGTCAATCTTGTCATTTTGCGATCGATTTGTCATCGATCCTTGTCCTTTTCAATCATGTCAATTTGGATTGATTAGTCATTGATCCTCGTCAATTGGTGCCTATCAATTTGATCTCCTTGTCAATCTTGGTCAATTTGTCATTGATTTTTGTCAACCAATCTCAATAATCAGAATCATGATCGTACCTACATTAATTTCTAGGGTTTTATGATTTGTTCATTTAATCCTTTTTCTTCTTCTTTGTGGGTTAAATAAATCTATTTATTTAGTCCTAGGTCTCTTTTCATGAATTAATTAATGGATGAAAACCTATTAATTAATTCACCTAATTTCTATTTCATCTTTTTCCTCAATTTTCTAATTTGCTAATTTCTCCTAATTCCTAATTTCTATTTCTCCTATTTTCTTTAATTTTTCTAATATTTCCCCTAATTTCATTTCCTCATTTTCTCCTATGTTTATGCTTCCACTTGCCATAATTTGTCATGCATTTTGCATAGCAACTTGTCATAATTTGTCATACTCCTTGCATAGCAAATTGTCATTTGTCATAATTTTGCCATTCTTGATTTGAATTTCCTTTCAAATCTCTTCATGCTAATCTTGTCCTCTCTCCAATTTGTCTATAAATTGGATGATTTTCTTCAATGAAAGGAGGAATCAATCACATTTTCAGAATCAATCACATTTTCAATCAATCAATCACATTTTCGAGTAACCTTATGCTACAAATTTCATCAACAACTTGCTTTCCACTTGCAATTTTGCACTTGTAGGTGAGATCCACACAAATTTGAAGGTGAAAGAAGAACAATGGAGGAACAATGAAGGAGATACATGCTTTGGTTTGCATTTTATTTTAGTATTTCATCTTCATGCCTTTATTGAATGTATTAGGATTTCTTTTCATTGCAATTTAGCTTTGTGGTTAGCTAATTGATATTTCTTTGATGTTTTCCCAAATTCCTGATCTACAGGCACAATTAACCTCGAAATGCATTGCTATATCATGCAACCTACACCAATTAGTCAGTAAATTTATATCAGCAAGGTTAACACTTTGTCTGTTATTTGGGTTATCTTGTGCATCAAGATGATCATGGTTCACCCAATCATTGTTTGGACCCATGTTCCATTGCCTATTGTATGGCTTGTTGTTATACCTTTGGTTTTGGTTTTGATTGTTGTAGTTTCGTTGATTATTGTATGATTGGGGTTGGTTATAACCTTTCCGGAGGATTCATCTTCAACTAGCTCAAATCTTAAGTAACTTGTGAAATCATTTTCTTTAATGCTTTTACTTCAGCGAATATATGTGATCCTTGACTCTCAAGCGTTGTAGTTGGAGGTTGGTTTGCTGCATGAGAATTACCAAATTGTTGATTTTTCCCTTGTACTTGACTAACATATTGTATTTGAGTGGGAACAAAATTGGTATTAGACTGCCAATTTAAAGCTTGGGCAGAAAACTATTGATTAGCCTGAGATTGAGAGGCATAGATTGGCACCGGGTTCATTGTTGGGGCTCCTATAGGTAAAGACAATGGTACCCCGGGGAGTTGGTTATAGTTCCCTTGATTCACTCCTATGGGTAAATTGTACCCAATTCCCCTTGTTGTTTGGTTCAACTCATGATTCATGCTGATGACCAACACATAGACCTTTCCCAGGGTGTCTCTTTGATCTTTTGGAACACTCTTCTTGATAAACATAGCGGTCCATAGGTCAATAGCTCTTAGATACGAGTCAATTTCTACGTTGGGTCCTACCTAGTAAGGAGCCTATAACCTCTTAAATTCCCTTTGAAATTTGGTATCAAAATCTGTTAAAGGTTCATTCGGTGACTTCTTAAGAGAGGCAAATTGATGGTACAATATTCCAGGGTCAACATACATTCAGAATTGATCAATGAAAACTTTCTCCAAAACATCCCAGCCAGTGATAGAATTTGCTGGTAGAGTCAAATACCAATTATATTCATTCTCCCCAAGTGAATATGGGAAGAGTCTACATACTACATCTTGGTGTTAAATGTCATTATGAATGACTACATCTTTGAATGCTTCAATATGCTCATCAACTATCCTACCCCCCAAATAGTAGAATTTATTGCAAAATTTATCTGAGTTTCTAGGTAGGTCATGTTACCCCCTGGTATAGTTCATAGTGGCGTGTGGTCTTGGTTAAAGTAGGCCATTGAATGTGGTGATGGTGGAGGTTGATTCATGAAAGGTACAATGATATGCTGAGGACTAGGGATCAGTTGATCTTCTATGTTGGGTATGGATGACTGCACTGGTGAGGATGTTGAAGGTTGTTCTTTAGCTTTATTTCTCTTTTTCCTAGATGTAGGTTGTAACTCTACTAAGTCGGATGGCAAAGAATTGCTCCTAAGGATTTTGTAGAATCTCTCAGGAGAGAAAGATGATATACAATCCAACTTAATACCTCAATTTCTTGGTTGTGGAGGTGGTTGTGGTTATTCTTGTGGAAGAAGTTTCCTTTGTGCCTTTGCTTATATACGTATACCTCTTTGTCTTTCATTGTCAAGGACTTGTCCTGCTCGCAACTACTCACTATAATCCCTTGTATTGTCCCAACCAAAATCGTATAGTTGGGAAACAATGTCATATTGCTCATAGTTGAGGTTGGGTTGCATGAATGGTAAAAGTTTCTCCTGGAAGTACCATATGCTATTTATTGACGAGGGGACTAGTATTGGGCCCTCCTTCTAGTGCTAGTTTCTGTTGATGACTGTTTTGATACACTCGCCAATAGTCAGATAGCCAATTTGAACACTCACCACCTCTCTTGAAAAGAAATAGGTCCTGGGGAAATAGTCACTCCAAGGTATCTATAATCGGGTCTCAACAATGATGGGAATCCCAATGGTTGATGTGATTGTACCTATTAAGGGGCCTACTAGTCAAAACTAAATCCCACTAATTGTTAATAACTTAACTTCCTTTTTTTGTATTTTTATGATTTTAAGATTCTTCTGGAAATAAATTGCAAGACATAGGGAAATAAGAAAATAACAGTGAAACCAATCCAATGACAACTCAACAAACTACTTAATTAGTACCTTGCAATCCAAATATCATCAAATATGATCTAAATCAGCATTCAATAATGGACCACTAGTAAACCTACAAAGTCAGCAACCTTACAGACTCATGGAAAGAATATCACCACAATATTGTTTATCCCAGTAATTCTCATAGACCACTTACATGTGTAGCATGAGTCATAAAGCAATAAATAGAAGATTAGAACACATTGATTTCAAATAATAGACATTATCGGATTACAAAGAACAAACTCGTAGAACATATGCATAGATCAGGAAATCTATAAGCTTCTTCTTATATTAATTTCAAAGAATAGGTAACAAAAATAAATCAAGTTCATAACAATATGCAAAAATAATCTAAAATTTCTAAGTGGGCCTCAAGTCACCAATTTGTTGACCCTTAAAAGTTAATCAAACTCCTCAATTTATATATTTTTCTACCCTACTTTCTAGGAAATAAACCTAATCTAAATTAAGAACTCAAAATCTAGGAGTCACAGTTAACTTGCAAGTTTTTGCCTCTATACTCTAGTTAACTACTATGAAATGGAGGTTAGGTGAGCACTACGAAGACCATGTTGTAGCAACCAGGGTTTCATAGTCATGCAAAATTTTGCTCAAAACTGGAATGTGAGTTGGAGTACCATTGGTGAAGTCATGCAAAAACTCTTCTTAAAAGTCATGCTATCTTTAGTAACTATATGTTTATCTTCTACTTCTTTTTATAAGACTTATAATTGTTGATGATACATGCAACTACCTTGGTAGGGGGATCAGAAACATACTTGATTCTAAATTTATACTTTTTCAAAAATTCCTCTGCATTCTTTCTTTCCTTATCTAACTCACCTACTGTCTCTGCAGCCTGTTGACATTGTGTTATCAAATATATATATCTATCCATCAATGTAATAGTAAACTAAGCCAGAGGTCCCCAAATGTTGGGCCAAATATGCATCCCACTGGCTGAGTATCTTCTCTTCTTTCGTAGTTCCCACATTGGTTATTCCCAGCCTAGAAACTCCGAGTAACTATCTTAAAAAATATTCATACTTTCCTACAATCTTGAGGAGGGGAACTCGAATGTCTGTTACATCCTTCACATACTGCTGAAGCATTTCCATTTTCAACTCCAAAATGTATGCGTAAGACGACAAATTCTTAAAACTATCTCCACCCAGGAGGTCCTCCTCTATGATTACTTCTTTGCCTAGACACAAAACCTTATTCAATACCCAGATTTGCTTGCTAGACATGTTGAGCTTCCTCTCCCATTGCTAAGAGTAGGAAGCTAATGCTCCTCCTATCTACACCACCTCCTTGTATTTCATCATGGTATTTTGCGAAAAAAAAAGTCTAATTTTGGATGCATTTATTTGTGCCCATGATTTTGCTGTGGTGGCCACATGTCTTACCTCAAGCAATGATTTTACATCTCCCTTTGGGAGTGATGAGGTTGAAAGTAAATTATCAGTTTTACAAGTATTTAAAGACATACCCATTTCTACCAACAGTTGCTTGTACTACTCCATATGTTCTTTGACCTCTACATGGGAAGTGTATTCCTTTTACATTTTCCCCCTAATGATGCTAGTAGCTAGTTCCAAGGTATCTAATTCCCCCCACTTCATTTTCTTACCTAGTTTTACCTAGGACACTTGGTACTTTGGGGAGCTTTGACCTTCTACTTGCAGAGGAACTGCTACATCCACAACCACCTCACCAGAACCTATTCTTGACAAACGATGCATAGTCTTGGCTTTCTTAAATTTCCTTGGTTCCTCTATGATTTCCTATTGTAGCTTAACCTTTGGTAACACTACTTTCCTTTTCTTTTTATTGAAGGTGAATTCTAACCATTGTGGCACATCCTTATCTTTATCACCTTCGTAAGGCATGATGTCAGCAATAGCAATGTGCACATCTGACCGTTCCTCTGCTTCATCTTTCTCTTCTTCCTCTGTGTGCTTAGGGCCTTGAGATGAAGCAATTTGGTGGGCCAAACTAGTTTGGAGAGAAATATCAAGATTCAACTCTATTTCTTGTGCAACTCTCCTAACCTATCATTGACCTCTTCTTCAAATGTCCTGTCATCCTTATCCATTTCTCCCATACCTTGCCCAATAGCTATCTCTTTTAGGAGATCTTCTTGGTCCTATGGAGTCAGGATTAATCTTTCATTCAACAAATCTTCAACCATGTTTTATTGTTTCTCTCCTCCATGTGGTTGTTGTCCCACAGGTTGTTTCACCTCTTGGTCCAAGTCTATTTCAATATTATGAGACTTGTGGTTTCCATTGTAGGTTTAAATACCTGTGTCCTGGGAGGCATTGTTATTGTATCAATTAGTGGTGGCATAGGGGGAGTAGTAACTAGGGTTTGTGCTGTGATAGTAGATGGAGGCTAAGTGGGTGCACCTGTTGTATCAGGAGGAGGAGCTTGTGCACTTTCATCTATTTTTCCTTGTTCTTCTTCCTCTTGAGTGCCTTCTCTTGGAGTTTGTCCAATTTTTGTCCTCACAGGAAGTACCTCTGCTAGTGGCACAACACCCAACTCTTCTCTCACTCCAAAGTCTCCAGCCTTTTTCAATAGTTCATAGTTTCTCATTTTCTCCTGAACCTTCTTCAACAATTCCTTAGTACTTTCTTCAGGCTCAAGAACTTCATCTAGGTCAGTGGACATATTCTTCTAGGAACTAGACCTCGTTTTATGAGCATACTCCTTATAACCCCTTGATTGGGGCACACCTAAGGTAGATTCCTTCTACTTCCCTTTTGAAGCGCTTGGCCTAACCCTCAAACTGAGCCACTATCTAGTTCTATTTATAACTATTTGAGTTATTTGGTCTATATCTATATCTTCATGTGTCGAACACCTTATGGGAGAGAGAGGCTTCTTGTCAATTTGTTGCTCTTTATATACAACATCTAATAGTTCTCCATCATCCCTCAGCTCTTTGGGAAGATTGGTTTCTATTTCAAAATTCCTAATTTGAGGTACCAACAGTCTACAATAATTATTTTCTCTAACCTCAAAATTGTCTTGGAGGTTTGCCCAAAAGTCCTCCAATCTAGGCTCATGTCCCTCATATGCTTTAGTCGTGGATTGTTTCATCTTTCCATATGGATCATAATACTCCATTGCATTATTAAATTCTTTAAGATTTAGATCCCAGAGCTCTTGCTCTGCCATCTTTGCTACCTAAATTTTTGAACAAGAGAGATTACCAATGGAAATTAACAAATCTACTCCCACCTTGTGCTTCAAGGACAAAAGGGAGTGGAGGCCGAGCATCTGCTTGACATATTCTAACAAAATGATGTGATCATTGCAATATTGCAGCAATATCATAGGGTTCCCTATGAACCCACTAACCTTGATATATGTAGAGTGTTGGTTCTGAATGAACCAGCATGCCCATTCTTTGATGATCACCATTGTTTCAAGGCTTATCCTATAACCTATATCAGCCATGAGTTTGATGATAACAGGGAAGAGGAAGGCATCATTGATTCTTTTAAGGTGTACCTTTGCATTGTTTAGAGGGAGTTCTGAGTAATACTCCCAAACCTTCTTTTTCCCTTTCTCATCTCCCAGCTGGTCCTCTACTTGTAGTCCTGGGAATTTACCTTCTTGGGTAGCTACCCAGATAACATAGGAAGTTGAAAATAAATTCTTTGTATGATGTACCTCCTTCATCTGTTTATGGATGTTATCGGAGAGAATTTGAGCCCTGTCAAAGTATTTCTTCGATATAAGGATAGTTTACATGAAATGGAACACCCAGGGATGGAAGTGCCAAAAATTTGGCTTGTCGAAGGCTTTGCTCAGCATGATGATCAAATCTCATTGCAGCTCCTTAAAGTCTGCCCTTAAAACATCTATGGCTTTTAGCCTCGTCTTTCTCTCCTCCTCCAACCAATTATCATTCATATGTCTCTTATTTGGAGAAATATTGCTATTCCATACTTCGAGGGCTTCTTCTTTAGTAGTAAGGAGTACTTCATCCCTCGCAGGGATGCAGAACACAAATCTCAGCATTTCTGTTGACAAGTCAATTACCATTCTACCCAAACCATAGAACTATGCAAACGTCACAATGAATCCAGGAGTTTGGAATGATTGAGGGGAAATGGTTTCCTCCACCAGGCCCGATCTCTTAATCCTTCTTATCAGGGCCTCTAGCCTTGGTTGATCCAATTGTGTCTTAATATCCTCCAAATCGATGTGCCCCACCTTTGTGTCTGTCACCCATTTAATCTGTTAAAACATCTTTGAAACATAAACCTGTCCTTGATATTGATATTTCATGGTTACGGGAAGTTTTTCTAACTCCTTTCCCCTCTTGCCGGAAGTTGGGTCCATCTAAATGCTCTGATCTGCAAGAAAGAATCAAGAATTAACTCATTACATACATAAAAATATCAATAACATCATTCACCTCAGGACTCCTGGGTTCCAGGGTGCACAACTTCCTTATAAGACAACTGACCTCAGAACTCCGGGGTTGCACGGTTAGCATGAGCTTGAAAACAAAGTCTAGAACTCTTCCGGGATGGATAAAATGAATAGAGTCTGGAACTTTGGGGTTCCAAGGTTTCAGGATGGATGAAAAAAATGGAGTCCGGAACTCCGGGGTGGATAGGAAAGGTTGACTTCCGGACCTTGAGGTTACAGGGTCTCGAGGTAGATCAATATGGCACCAAAATAATGATGCTTTAAAACACTGGGGATCTAGGATTCTGGAGTTAAAGCAGTGGCCCAATAAGAAAGGACCTTAGGATTTTAGGGTTTTGGGGTTCTGAGGTTTGGGGTAATTCACTTCATTAATTCAAGATGATCTAGAACTCTGGGGTCTGGGGTTCGGGGTAAAGGCTCGACCAAAGGAACCAACCTCAAGACTGCGGGGTTCCGAGGTGAAGAAAACTACCCAGTCCAAAACTTCGGGGTTATGGGGAAATTAGGGTACGCGGGAAAACATGCAAAATGAGGAAAACCTAAAAGGAAAATCCAAACTAAAAACTAAAAGAAACAAAAATATCTAAACACAAAAACATGAGGGAGAAAAATCTACCAACCTTGTGGGAAAACACGCGAAAGGTTGGCAACACGGAGGTGCGAAGTCGGGAGATCACAACTAGAGGCTCTGAAAATCTTGAGTGCAGAAATGAACCTAGAAAAGTTCATTCCTCCTATTTATACCCCCCTAAACTTTGTCCATATGATCACCTTAAACAAGACCTCAAGAATCTGAGGTTCTGGACTTCCGAAGTGACAAACAAAAGACAACCAAAACCCACCTTGGGACTCCGGGATTTCGGGGTGAATTGCAAAACAAGCAAAAGACTCAGAGTTCTGGGGTTCTGGGGTAAAAGGGACAAAACAACCTTGAGACTCTGAGGTTCTGTGGTTCTTAGGTTGAAATACAAAACAACTTTAGGACTCCAGGGTTCTGGGGTTCCGAGGTTGTGAACAACAAAACATGAAGAACTCAAGATTTTGGGACTCTGAAGTTCTGAGGCTTCAACAAAAAAAGGACAAGGTAGGACTTCGAGACTCCAAGGATCCAGGGTTCCAAAGTTGTGCACAAACAAACAAACAAACCCCTACTTCGAGACTTTGGGGTTCTGGGGTAGGACTAACAAAAACAAACAAAGGACTCCTCAGGACTCTAGGGTTCCAGGGTGTCTAGGCAAAACTTAAGATAACAAAGCTATAGAAAGAAAAAGAGGGACCCATATTTTCAAAACAAGGAAACTAATGGGGTTAGGTATGCAAGGCATAATAGGTGGAAGAAAATGAAGTTAGACTAGTTTATTTGAACACTAAAGAACAAATTGCAGATATTTTCACTAAACCTTTGCCTAAAGAACCATTTGAGTACCTGAGAGACAGGTTAGGGGTTTTTTCCCCTCTGGTAGAGAACTGATCGATGCTTTTTGGCATCAGTCTGATATGTATTATCAAAGATATTTTTTATTCTGACACTGATGTGGGGATGCTACTACTTAGGGGGAGTAGTTAGCTTTGTGATTCAGTGGTTTATGTTTTTACTTTGATATTTTTGTCAGATTTATGGCATTGATGTCAAAGGGATAGAGATATTGATGTGAAAAAGAAAATAGGGGGAGAGATATATGTGTAATTCAAAGCTTTACAGAGATGTCATTTATAGGGGGAGTCTAGTCTTTATTTCAGAACTTTATTGCTATATCTTGGAGTGGGAGATTGTTGGTTGTCTTCCATTGGGGGAGACTTTCTTGGCATTTCTTGGTACTTAGATTTTTTTCACATCTAGTGTTGCCATCAATGCCAAAGGGGGAGATTGTTGGCCATTTGGAGGAATTGATTATGTGTTGCATTGATGTTTTATCGTTGATGTCAACACTTGTTGTTTTGGATTCTTTATCGACACCCTTCTAGTCCTGATAGGTTAAGTAGTTTCTGGTTGGTTTGGATCCAGCATGATCGAGTATGCTCTGATATGGTTTGGTTATGGAATTGGCTTATTCATGATACTCATGTTCATATTTAGTTAGTTGGTTTTGGTCTGGTGATCAGATGCTATCCTTTTTGCTTGGAAGCTTGGCTCGTGGTTCTGGTGAGTATTTCACTGGCAAAGCTTTTGATGAAGATATTTGATGATATGCATAAGTGGTGTTGGTGCAGCTTCTGGTGGAGATTCAAGATGCTGATGGTGATCATGTTTGAGACTTGGTGAATGGAGATCATTGCTTTAGCATGTGGACCTATATTGGGTCTCGATTGATCTAGGTTATGAACTGGCTTAATGCAACGTGTGGATTGGACCTCTCGATGTATTTTTGGGATGTATTATGTGTTGGATATTATTTTTTTGGTCTAAGGCCAACATGTTTTGTAATTATGTAATTGGTTTATTGTCTGGTGGCCGACCTGATTGTTTATGATTGAGGGTTTGTATATATATGATGTAAGATCTCACTGTAGATCATCATGGTATATGTTCAAGAATGGGATATGGATTATGTAATATGAGAATAATGTAATATCATCCAGGCAAAGGATTTCGTCGATCATTGGAGATCGAATTGGTTTTATGTAAGAGGATTTAGTCCTCTAGTATTGAGCTTAACTGGAACTGTACTCAGGCATATGAGATGTTATCTTTGCAGCTCATTCATTCTTCCAGATTATAGTTTGGATTTCTATGTAGTCAGTGGGACTCCTTTTGTGATGAGCAATGCGCTCTAGGTTGTTGGCTTTCCTGCAAGTGTAGGCCCCTCAATTGTAATTCACATACTTACTACAGAAGTATTATTTGACTATGGGTAGGCTTCCCACTGTGGTTTTTCCCTTTACCAGGTTTTCCATGTATAAATCTTGGTGTCATGTGGATGGTATTTATTCTCTTATTATTGTTTATGCTTAATTGGTTTAACGTCTATTCCTGTATTTGGTTTAATCATTCTGGTATTAATGTTTTGGGTTTCAGTATTAAAGTTTTAATTGCTAAATGTTCTGGTAATATGTGACAATTGATTCACCCCCCCCTCTCAGTTTTCTTCTAGTTATTTGAACTTTCTAACAATTAGATGTAGTGAGTTGCATCGATCTGGTGGAATTCAGACCCTTATTCTTTTATCTGGATTGATGAGTTGGTGTTGCTCCTCTGCTAGAGTAGTCTATGTTTTGGGAGAGAGATTTTTTAGATTTCTGGTTGTGTTTTAGGGGGAGAGAGTTTAATTTTTTGTTTTGGTGATCTTTGGCATTGTTGTCAAAGGAGGAGAGAGATCATGTGAAAAACTTCTTTATCTATCTTGATCTTAGGCGGAGTTTACTGGTGATATCTTCTTTCTTTGCATTGACTATTTTTCACATTCATATGTTGCCATCAATGCCAAAGGGGGAGATTGTTTGATTATTGGGGAGATTTTTAGATTTGGTTGATCATTGTTGATGCTAGGATACGTCATTGTCATTTATGTCAACATATTCCTGTGAGTTATTCTAGTGATTTTGGGAAGAGTTTTTTATCTGGTTTTGTATTTTGGTTTTGCTAATCACTATTTTGCAGGATCCATTATTTCCTCTGGTATATTCTGGTGTGATCAGATCTTGTACTGAGACTTTGGATTATTGTTTGGGATGATCTTGTGTATCTTCATTTTAGATGGTTTGTGATTTGGTGTTCTGCAAGTTATATTTCCTTGTGACAATTGTTGATTGTTATGTTCTTGATCCTTGATACGTTGGCCGATCAAGATTTGAAAAGAGGTGTTGGTGCAACTATTCTGGATGATTCTAACATCCTTGTTGGTGTTTCCTAGGCATTTCCTATTTCTTTTGGTGATCCACATTAATTGTTGTGCAAGTGTTTGGTTATTTCTATGAATTGGTGATGATTTTCATGTCATGCAGTATTTTTGGTAATGTAGCATGTTGCGGTTGATCTTGGTAGGATTTTCGGTGGATGTAATTTTTTGGTAATTTGAATTAGGTCCATGCTATGTAATATAAATCATAATATTTTTTTGGTGGTCAATCTTTGTATCATGCAATGTAATTTTGTAATTGTGAGTTGAGGGTTTAGCCAACCTTGTTATCAAGGTTGATGAGTTGTATATATAGGTGAGATGCTTATATAATTGAGGTGTCGATATTGTGTCTGCATTATCAGAGAGAGGTGATTGTGCAACAAGAGATACATCATTCGGTGAAGTGTTGTGGTGAGATTGGTGTTGCAAAGTAGACAACTGTGCTTAAGTGGAACTGTCATCAGGCATTTGTAGATGCTATCATTGCAGTTCATTTCTTCTGTATTGTAATTCGAATCATTTTGTAAGTTAGTGAGACTTCCCTGAGGGTTGTAGCCTTCTGGGAATATATCTTTTGAGCAGTTTTCTCTAGATAGTATGCTTGAATGCATGTGCATTCCCCATTGTAATATTTTTACATACTACTACAAAGTATCATCTTGTTGTGGGTAGGTTCCCACCATGGTTTAAACCTTAACTAGGTTTTCCACGTCAAAAATCTTGGTGTTGTGTACTGTGTTGTTAATTTGCTTATTTGTTATAGTTGCAGTTTATTAGTTTATGTTTTGGAGTTTAATTTGTTGTGATCAGTGAATACTGATTTGCCCCCCCCCCCCTCTCAGTCTTCCTTCTTGATTTCTACCAACAAATCCTTGGATAAAATCCATGTTGATTACTTGTCACTTATACTCAGGTATGCCATGTTGAAATAAAATTCCTGCTAGATGAACATGCTCAGCTTTCACTTGTTGGCATTCCGAACATTGTGCCACATACTCTATTACATTTTTATTGAGTTTAGGCAAAAAATACAAAGTCCTTAACTCTGCTACCATCTTTGTTAATCCAGGATGCCCTGAGTAAGGCATATTGTGCATCTCATGCAAGATTAACTTCCTTAAGTTTCCACCTTCAGGAATGTACATTCTCCTTTGGTATCTCAAAATACCATTAGGTTCCAACACATATCCATCAAATCTATGATCTAAAGGATCTACCCCCAAGGATTGTTTGACCCTTTCATAATGTTCATCTTTAGGAATATTTTGCAACACTTGTTGCTTCAAAGTTGACCTTGGTGTAACCAATGCAGATAGATGTCTTTTTCAGCTAAGAGCATCAAATACTCTATTTTCCTTTCCCTTGATATATTCAATACCAAAATCATACTCACTTAGGAACTCAAGCCACCTTCTCTATCTTGCATTAAGTTTAGGCTATGTAAAGATGTACTTCAGTCCTAAATGATCTGTCTTTAGCTCAAATGCCTTCCCAAGAAGGTAATTCCTCCACATTTGTAATGCATGAACACTATCCAAACTCTCTAATTCATGTGGTGCATAATTCAATTCATATTGCTTCAATTTTCTAGACAAAAAAGTAACCACTTTTCCTTCTTGCATCAACACTGCTCCTACACCTTCACCTGAGGCATTCGTAATCACTGTGAAGTGTCCATTAGGATCTGGTATAGTCAAGATTGGTGCTAATGTCAACTTCTTCTTCAAAAGCTAAAATGCCTCTTTGCACTCCTCAATCCATTCAAATTTATTTCACTTCTTCTGAAGAGAAGTAATAGGTGATGCTAGCCTAAAAAATCCTTCCACTTACTTCCTATAATATTTTGCAAGACCCATAAACTTCAGACCTCTGTAACACTATGCGGTGTTGGACAATCTACTATTTCTTCTATCTTTGCAGGGTCAACAGTAATTCCCTCTATAGCTATGACATGACCTAAATAGTGCACATTTTCCTAAAAGAAAGCACACTTCAAAAACTTACCAAAAAGCTTTCAATCTCTTAGCCATTGCAAGACTATTCTCAAGTGCTTCTTATGTTCCTCTTCGGTCTTAGGATAAATCAAAATACCATGAATTAATATAAGCACAAAATCATCCAAGTAATCTCTAAATATATTGTTCATAAGGTTCATGAATGTTAATGGGGCATTTGTTAGACCAAAAGGTACTACTGTGAACTCCTAATGCCCATATTGAGTTTGAAATGTTGTCCTAGGAATATCCTCTTCCTTAATCCTCAACTAGTGGTAACCCGATATAAGGTCAATCTTAGAGATTATGATAGCACCCTTCATCTGATCAGATAACCCATCTATCCTAGGCAAAGGATACCTGTTCTTAATGGTCACCTTGTTCACCATCTTGTAATCAATACATAATCTCAAGGTTCCATCCTTCTTCTTCACAAAGATTATTGGAGCATCCCACAGAGATACACTTGGTCTTATGAAACCCTACTTAAGAAACTCCTGTAATTGATTCTTAAGCTCATATAGTTCTATGGTAGTCATTTTGTAAGGAGCATTGGATTGTGGGTTGATTCCAAGTAAAATCTCAATAGAGAAGTCAAATTCTCTCTTAGGTGGTAACTCTATAAGCTCTTCCAAAAAAAACATCTAAGAACTCTCTGAGAATTGGATAATCCTTAGGACTCTTCTTGGCATTATCCAAGTCACTTACAAGTATACAAAAAATGGAACATCCCTTGCTTTGTGATTTCTTAAGTTGCATAGCTGAGATGTGCTTCAATTCAAGAGGCTTTTGAGACCCATGAATCTCAACCAAATTTTCATAATCATCTAAGCAACTAACAACTTTCTCCTCATAGTTTACTATACCTTTGTGCTTATTTAACCAATTAATGCCTTGGATCGCATCATATGACCCTAATGGTGCTACATAAATATTAACCTGGGTTTGGAAATTAGGAAGCTCTAAATCACTGCAAAATAGACATGAATCTACCCTCTTCTTTGCTCGATTTCCATACTGAACCATCCATGCATGTGACATATAACCAGGTCTAATAGGCAATTTTGAAACTACTTTAGGATCAATAAAGCATTTAGTAGCTCCTTTATCTATCAAAATAGAAACTGATTGACCAAAAATCTTACCCATCATCTAGAAAGGTGAATCCTAAAAGTCTGCCTGATGATTGTCAACCGATGCATGAATCTGATGTTGTGATGCTCCTTGTTGATTTACTCCTCTCTAAGTTGTGGAACGTTGTGGGAAATTGGTAGCATAATGATTTACCCCATAATTATAACATCCATCTCTAGGCCCTGGGTGTCCACCTGACCCATTTCTATCAAATTCTTGTCTGGTATTGGAATTAGAGAAGTTGGTGTTATTATTAACTTTCTTGTTTCCATCCCATTTTACTCCTTTTTCCTAAGAGTTGGCTCCTCTTTTCGGATTCCTTATCTATCAACTGTTGTTTCCCTTCATTGTTCTAGAAATTTCTACTCCCAAAACCTAGTTTAGTATTCAAATTCTTTCAGAAATTTGCCAACTATTACAACTCCTGTTCTTTTTTAGCAGCTTTCTAAAAAAAATCATCCATAGTCAATGGATTGTGAATATCCACTTCAGCTCCAATGTGAGTCCTCAAACCTAAGATGAACTTCTGAATGCAGAATCATTCATCCATCTGGTACTGTGGTACATACTTTAGGAGATTAGTGAATTTCTCCTAGTATTGTGTAACTATCATACCACCATGTGTCATATTCTGGAACTCTGTCATCTTCCTATCGAATAATAACTAAGGAAGCCACCTCTTCCTGGAAGACTGTAGAAATAGTTCCCAAGTGATATCACTATGCTATAACTTCTTTGATTTCTCATTGTCCCACCATGTTCTGATTAATTAAAAAAGAAGGTTTTCAGGACCTGAAACCTTTAACATAAGTTTTAAGATAGGACACCAAAAAGATTAGAGCTTAAGAGCCACATACAAAAGGACTGGAAAAAATCCAGTGAACAGAAAGGACATCAAAACTAACAACAACTAAGAAACTGAGAAGGCGCTACACAGAAATTTTCTTCAACAAGTCCTCTACCTTTGTCACCAGCTCGTCATAAGAAGCCCTGACATCTTTAAGGTCTTCCAGATCCTTATTAGGTTTTTTGTCCTTCTTTTTGCCTCTGGTGCAGGTTCTGGGGCCTTGATCTTCCCCTGTTCCTTTCGTTTCCGGGTCAATGTCCAAGATTTCCTTTTCATCATCCAGTTTGCTGATGAGAGTGTTGGTGTTGTTGGCTGAAATCTTCAGGATGCTAAGGCTCTGTTCAGCAATGTTCTTCAGGCACTCCTCAATTTTACCAATTTTGCTAATAGTTTCCGTTAGGGTGTGGTCGTTAGTGTCAACAAGATTCTTTCTTTCCAGCAAATCCTTCTCAATTTTTTTGAACCTGGGGTTGAAAGCATCTCTTATGTCTTCAGCTTTGGCAATGGTACTTTTCAGGTCCTCTATGAAATTGGCCATGGTCTTCTATGAAATTGGCCATGGTCTTCCCTTCCCATGTATTGATGGTTTCCAGGATCAAGATTCTATTACAGGGTTTTTTATTTTTGTCCACAACTTTCTTGTAACCATTCATGAGCCACTCCATAGTTTCCATGAAACCTTGCAAACCCTCGGGGGGAGGGTTAGAGGGGGGGTCAAATTTTCCAGGGGTTGCCTTTTCCTCTTTAGGGGTGTGTTGGATGGTTGTGTCAACAGCCCTAAGAACCTCTTCCATGGTCTCCTTTTCTAGATTATGATAATCTTCCAGGGCCCTTACCTGCTCGTGGGCTTTTGGTTCCTTAATAGTCTCCTCTTTCTTCTTGTGCATTTTCCTTGCCTGGGTGTGAGCTTTAGTCTTCTTCTTTAGCCGCCCTTGAGGGTGCTCCTCCTCAAAGTCATCCGAAGTCTCTTCTTCTAAAGAAATGCTAATCAGGGGTCTACCTTTAGGCTTTTTTCCCTTAGAGGATGAGGGTCTGGTTTTGATGTGTTTCCTCTTCTTCCCACTTTCATAGTCTAAGACATCCATACTATCCTCAATATCAGTCAAAGGGTCACTTTTAGACTCCTCTTCCTCTGAGAAGGCAGGGTCAGACCCATCATCCTCAGAATCCGCAAAGAGCTGCATCTGAGCAATTTGGTTGGCCTTAAGATGGTCATAGATTAGTACCATAAGGCCTTGGTGCATGGTTGTATCACCCCATGGGTTCTCTTTGTAGGCCTTGAGGGATGCATTCATTGAATAGAGCAAAAAATAAGGGAAGTTAACCTTATCATTGAGCCTAAAGTGATTTAGTAGAACAAAGTGATGACCATAAACTTTAGTGAACCTACCATCTAGAGTGATGTATCGCATTAAAACAAAGAGGACTTCCCGCTAGGGTTTGGCAAAAGCCCTAGGCGAGTAGTAGGTTTTGCTCAACTTTACCAGTCATTTCTTCTCTTTCTTGGTGATCGGGTATCTTTCAATAGCTTCCCTACTGACTTTCCTATCTCTGTAGAAGTTGCACCCTTCTCTTGTGAGGCCCATAGCTTGAGAAATTAAATCTTTATCGATTTCTACAGTTTGGTCTCCCATTTTCAGCATGCCCTTTTTCTAGTTTTTGCAAAAAAAACTGGTGATCATGCCGTCATGACCGTGGAGTCTCTCCATGAATTTAGAGAAGCCACCCTTCTACAGAATATCCCAAACCTCCACCTTCTATTTCCATTCTTTACAACTACTTGGTTCATATCACCTCCTGTTACCACCCATGTTGTCGCTGTTCAACACCAAATTTTGAACCTTACAAAGCAAATTAGCTAGTGAGCTTTTCAGAGCTATCAAAGTCACCCAAAAAGTGTGGGAACTTATGGCATTGGTAATATAATAAATGAGTCTCTCATTATTATAATGACTCAAAGTACTCAAGTCAGTTCTTTTCATAATTATCATGTCCATCAAGTATCTTAGGAGTACTTCTATAACGATCATAGAAAATGAGTTGCCTGACATCTTTGAGGAGTCCTTGTTCTCCCATCCATGTGATAATTGTTTCCTTGTTAACCGCCACAGTGGAAGCCCATTCAGCAGAGCCGTTGGCCTCCCAGTATATGTGGGATATGTAGCTTTTTTTAAAGGTGCTAATAAGGTCTCTAGTAGAGATGATGATGTTGTTGATCGACCATGAAGGTTTTGAGACCCCCTTAAGATAGTTTATAATATTGTTTGAGTCCCCTTCAATCCATAGGTGGGAAAAATTCCATTTCTTTGCTAGGAGGATACCTTGGAGAGAAGCCATCACTTTGGCTTTATGATTAGTTTGAATTCCAATAGGGATAGCAACCATTTCCTTACACATTCCTTTGTCATCTCTTAGAACAACTCTACAACCTGAAGGACCCGGGTTACCTTTGGTAGCACTATCAAAATTAACTTTGAACCAACCGTGAGGGGGGGTTTTCCATTTAACTTCAAGCCTTCTATTATGAGTGATATTTGGATTGTCGGTACTCTTCATATTCCACACCCTTAAAATATTTGCTTCTAGTGTATTGTTCAAAAAGCAAGGACCCTCAATGATTTCTATATTTTCCTGAAACACCCATTGGATTTTCTGGAACACAATATCTTGATTGAGGGAAATATCCCTGAAGATTCAATTATTTCTTTCTTTCCATAGTCCCCATAGGATGTGAGGAAGCGAGAGCTACCACAAAGATCTCAAAATAGAATTAGTCCATTTTATGTTCCAGGAGGAAAACATATATGTGATGGTGTTGGGAAACACTCAAACAATGCTAAAAATATTGAGAAATCTTTCCCATATTGAGGCTGAGAAGGGGTAGTGAATGGCAAGGTGGTCCATAGACTCTTCTTCCTAAAGGCATAGAGCACATCTATTAGGGATAGCAAAGCCTCTACATTTCAGGTTGTCAAGGGTCAAGATTTTATTATGGAGAACAGTCAAGAAGAAGAAATTGATCTTGGGGGTTAGGCCTCTAATCCAGGCTTTAGACCAGAAGGGATTACCTAAAGGATCAGGAGACAGAACACAATACATAGAGGAAACAGTAAGGATACCTTTTGGATCATGTTTCCAGATTAGGGAGTCAACCTCTTTGTTCAACCAAACCGCAGACAAATGGATCTTGAGCTTAGAGAGGCTTGGGTGGATGCTTTCAATATTCTACCATTCATTACCAGTCCAGTACTTAGCAACTAAGGAGCCAAAAGATCTTATACAAGAGGGAGCATATGGGGCCCGTTCATTGATTTCTATCAAAGGCTTATCAAAAAGCCAGGGATCCTCCTAGAATTTAACTTTCCTACCATTTCCAACTTTCCAGATCACACCTTTAGCTATACTTTCTTTTCATTTAGAGGTATAATTCCATATGTGGGAGCCATTAATACTAATATCCAAATTGATAAAAGAAGAAAGGGAAGAGGACTGAAGAGAGTACTTACTTTGCCAAATTTAACACCATTCTCAAGCCATGGCTCTTCGGTTTACATACTTGGTCCCAAGCCACCAAGGACATTCTTTTCTTGTCCTCAACCCCAGACCAAAGGAATCTTCTTTGGATTTTCTCGATAGCATCAACATACTTAACTGGAATTCTGAAAAGGCTAATAGCGTATATAGGGATACTTAGAAGAGAAGCTTTTAGAAGTTGGAGCTTTCCAGCCTGACTTAGGAGGGCTCCTTTCCATCTAGCTAACTTTTTCTGGAATTTGTCCACTAGAGAACTCCAGAAGGAGTCAGGAGGAGTAGTGCCCATAGGGAGACCAAGGTAGTTTGCAGGAAGATCAGCAATCCTACACTCCAAGATTCTACTGATTCTCTGTTGTCTTCTCTCCAGGGTATTGATGAAAAAAACTTCACTTTTAGTCCAATTGATAAGTTGACCCGAAGCAGAGGCAAACTTGCAAAGAGTAGTCTTCAAAGTTTTAGCTTCAGAAATACTATATTCCCCCATGATAATAGTATCATTGACAAATTGTTGATGAGAACAAATAAGATCCGCTAAGGAGGGGTGGAGACCCTTAAAGGAGCCTTTCAAAACCAAAATTTCCATACTCCTTCCAAAACATTCAGCCATAATAATGAAGAGGATTGGGGACATAGGATCCCCTTGCCTAAGACCTCTAGAGGCTTGGAAAAAAGGAGAAGGTGAACCATTGATAATAACAACAAAAGAAGCAAAGGTGATAAGTTGGGTGATGAGATCCAAAACTCTGGGTGAGAAACCAAACGACATTAGAAGCTTCAAAAGGAAAGACCAGTCAACCCTGTCATAGGCTTTGGAGAGATCCAGCTTAAGGATGAGACCCTACTTCTTAGCTTTAACAAGAGAGTGGATGTTCTCATGGATAGTAATAATAGAATCAAGAATTTGACGACTAGGGACAAAACCATTTTGCTGGTGGTTAATGAGAGTGGGAAGGACAAAAAGCAATCTGGAAGTAAGAACCTTAGAGATAATCTTATAAAAGGAATTGCAAAGACTGATAGGTCTAAATTTATCCATTGAGTCAGTGCCTTGAGAATTGGGAATGAGAGCCAGAAATGTGCCATTGATTTCTTTCAAAAGTTTCCTAGCCCTGAAAAATTCCTTGACTCCATTGGTAACATCTTTCTCGACAATGTCCCAGAAATCTTGAAAAAAGAACATTGGAAAACCATCTGGACCCAGTGCTTTGTTACCATCAAAGGAGAAGATAACTTTTTTGATTTCCTAATTAGAGGGAATGGAAGAAAGGGAGGCATTATTATGATCATAAATGAGACAAGGGATGTTAAGAAGAAAAGAAGATTGAGCTTCAACATCCAATCTATTATCCCTCGTTAGCAGTTCCAAAAAAAACCTTTTAGCTTCCTTTCTAATTTCCTCCTCCTTAATAATCTCCCCTTTATCCACCACGAGTTTGGTAACCCTGTTACTTGCTTTATGCTTGATAGTCGACACATGGAAGAATCTTGTATTCCTATCTCCTTCCTTAAGCCAGATGCATCTTGATCCTTGCTTCCAAAGGATTCCTCTTTGGCAATGATATCATGATATTTTTTGAGAGTCTCATTTTCATCAGCAATGGATACAGTTCTGAAACCATCTTTCTAGATTTGAGTTTGTATTTCTTTGAGGTCTTCCTGGACTTTACTTTTGGCCTCAAAAATGTTCCCAAATCTGGTTTTATTCCAAATTCTTATGTTTTCCTTAATGCTCTTAAGCTTCTTAACAACTCTATACATGGCAGTTCCCTCAACTTGAATGCTCCACCATTTCTGGATATTACTTTTGATGTCTGGGTGGAGGGTCCACATTTTTTCAAATTTGAAGGGGTAGTTTCTCCTTCTATTGATGGAGTCGGCAATAAAGGTGATGGGAAAATGATCCAAACCAACCCGAATGTGGGCTGACAAAGAACAGTAATAATGACTAAACTAGTCATCGAAAATGAGGGTCCTATGAAGATGGACTTGGATAAGATCAATACCAGTTCTCCTGTTAGTTTAAGTATAATTACATCCCTGAATTTCCAAGTCATTGAGGGCTCGAGAGTTAATGAAATCCATAAGGGCCAACCTGCTTTCCAGCTGAGGGGGGCTTCCTCCATATTTTTCCTCCTCTCTCAAAGGAGTATTGAAGTCTCCCATAACCAACCAGCTAACATTCCTGAAGCTATCCCTAGCTTGACTAAGTTTTTTCCAGAAGGAATTTCTAGCCTTCAAGGTGTTGGGAGCATACATGTTGGTGAGGACCCATGAAGTACCATCTCTTAGGTGCTGAAATTTGATACAAGAGAAATTGTTGTCCTGAATGATAACATGCCCTTTAACAAAATTAAGATTCCAAATGGTATCTATACCTCCTGAAGCACCTTCAGAACTACCACCACTGACATTTCCATTTTTGAAAAACTTCAATGATTCAACTTTTTCTTTACTCATTTTGGTTTCTTGAATTAGAAATATATTAGGTTTACTATCCCTTATCGTGTTCCTGATAATATCATGCTTGTGGGGGTTATTAAGTCCCCTAATATTCCAAGATATAATCTTCATAGTTACTTACCAATACCTAACTCCTTAAGAGTCTTCTGGGTTCCATCTACAATATTCTTGCTGGCCTCCTTGTTTCTAACTATGTGATTAGAGGGATGACCTAGGGAGGAAGAGGTATACCCGACATCCACTTGAGCTATTCTGCTAGGTTTCCTTAGAAGAGAAGTCGAGGGAGTAGTCCCTTTCTTATTCCTTTGCTTTGGTATTTTCCACTCAGCGTCTATCTCAAGAGCCACTACTGGGTTGCTTAGGATTTTGGAAATTTCTTCTTCATTTCCCCAGTTAGGGGTTCCAGAAGCATTTGAATCATTTAAGTCACTATTAGCTGATTTTGAACTCCAGTCTGAGTCCGAGAGGTTCAAGCCCAAAATTGAACATTTTTGGGCTTCTTGAATTTTAAGACTAGGCATGAGTAGAGAGGAATCAGTCTTTTCTTCTTGGGAGGTAGGGATTTCTCCTTCCTCTAGTTGATCATTTTTCTCTTGCAGTTCATTTCCTTCACAAGTATTAGCCACCACTTCAACTATATCATTTGGGTAATCAGTCTGATCTTTCTACTCCTCTATTTGAGAAGTAATCAGAAAGTTGGCAATGGTTGAATCATTTCTCAGAGCTTCTTGGGTTGTAGGACTAGAGATAGAGACTAAGGGCACTTCCTTCTTCTCCCCCAAGGGATTAAAATGATTTGATTTTTCTTCTTTACTTTCTGAGTTTTTAACTTGCCATACCATTTTTTCTAGTACCCTTTGGTTCTCGGAATGGGGCTTAGGCTGCCTAGATTCTGCCTTGAGTTTGATAAGACAAGACTTTGCCCAGTGCCCTGCTTTTTTACAATGGAAGAAGGCAAAGGGAATAGATTCATATTCAATATGTTGCTTCCATGTTCCCAGCTTTGATACTAAATCTATCTATTCTGGCATATCTGTATCATGGGCTATCCATACCCAAAATCTAGCATGAGTGAGTCTCCTTTTTGAAGCTATTACTGGGTCTATAGAAAGTAGTTCACCAAAAGAGTTTGCAATTCCAAAGAATATACTTTCTGCCCAATATTCCAGAGGAAAGCCTGGTAGCTTAACCCAAACTGGAACTTGTGTCAAGAGAGAGTCATTCATATTCAAATTCAGTTACCATTTATGGAGAACCAAGGCTGTCTTTCCTACCAACCAGGGACTTCCACAAAGAATCATGCGTTTATCTTCTTCGCAAGAGAAAGAAAAGGATAGAAGGCCTTTGGGTAAGGCTAAAATTTCAACATTACCCTTAAGGGCCCATTTTCGTTTGACATAGGCCTTAACAATTTCAATGTTAGGACGTAGTCCCATAAATTTGCCTACCAAGGAGTTTGACATACTATTTATATTATGATCCAAAACTAGATCAGGGATAGAGATAGAGAACTTACCTCCTGAAGGGTCAGATATATTCTTGACAGGAGGAAAAGAGGATTTACTAGTTGGTCTAGTTCCAAAGAGGGAAGACCATTTTTTTTTATTGTTTTTCGCTCTCCCTGGAATCGTCATGTGGGATGGGCCCCCCGCTGGTCCCTTCCCCCAAGGGCCTAGAGGAACCCATTGTCTTCTCTGGTAGATTACCACCAGTCTACTGAATATCAGCAGCTTCCGGATAGTCCGGAGGCTTATCCTTCTCTCCTATGGGACCAGCTACAATCTGGTTGCTACCATCATTGGAACCAGAGTTCCCACCTTGCAGAGAATTTGAATTTTGAATTCCCCCATTTCTGCTTATTGCTCCTTCCCCCATTGCCGCTTACAAGACCTAAACCGTAGTACTGCTAATTGTAGAAAGTTAAATTTTGCAATCCGTTGTCCCACCAGGTTGCAGCTTCTCTAGTAAGCTGATAAGCAACCCATACTACTTTAGTTTCATTTGACATGTTACGAAGCTCAAAACATTTCTCCATCTCAATTACCCAATCTTCAATGCCATCACTGATGGTCTTACCATCAAACTTGGGTGGGGCTATCCTTTTTAAATCTTTTGTTATCTCCCCTTCAATCCTATCTCGATGATCTAGTTGTTCCTCACCCCTTAGAATTTCAACTCTAGGTTTCTCATCTTATCGAGGTTGTTAATTTTGAATCTCACCAACCCTTTTAACTTCTTGTTCAATTCCATCCATTCTAGCACCCTGTTGATTCTAAAGATTGAGAATATGATCAAATATATCATTCATGTTACTTGACCTAGCTCTAGTATTTTTAGAACCCATTATAAATCAACAATTCATGTATCAAGGAATGTTGCTTTAGCGCAATGGTAATAGGCCCTAGTGTTATAAACCTAAAGATTCGATACTAAAATGTAAAGACGTAAATGATCTAACTTCAAAATAAAGAATGCAAACACTTTAACTACAAACAAATCTATAATTCCTTTAATAAATTCATTAGTTCTCTCAAATCATTCCATGCTCACATAATGCCATTCAAATTAGGTCATTAAATTTGCAAGTAAAAATTTTGAGTTAACAAGTCTATGTCAAATAGATAGATATAAAATAGTAATCTTACAAAAATCAATATTCTTTCATCGTGTTCCAACATACAAACTCATCATTTTTAGTTACATTACAAGACTTAGGCATTCTATTTCCTTAAGCTAACAATATACAAATACAAGATAATATACATAATGAGATAAGATACGTCATTCCATCTTCAATCTAAAAGCCATCTTCAATACGGTCCTTCATCTAAAGACGAGAACAAGGTTCGGGTAATTTTTCTACCCAACCTTAAAGCAAACTCTTCCCCGAAATTCTTAATCAATCAAGAATACCCGACCCTGTACGAATTGCTTAGCAAAAATAATTTGACATGAAAGATGGAATCTTGGTGCGTGTCTATAATAATACATGCATTTTCTATTATTCTAACTCATTTAAGAAACGAGCAAGATCAACACAAGGATATGGTAGAGAGTCATAAATATATCCATCTATTCCAATGGTCAATAAATTACTCGATCGAATATAATTCCATGCATAGCAATAAAAATAGTTTGGAAAATCAAACTATACTCTCTTAACCCCATATTCGGCACCCATCCTGGAAGGTAAACTTTCCCCAAAACCCATGACTAGTATATACATTTATCTAGCATGCCTATTCCATTTCAGTTTACATCCTTGAATACATATAACATGTACATCCATTCACAAGCATTCATAAATAAAAAAAATCAAATGTAGATCCTTTTTGAAAGTAAAACAATCTTTTCACTTTCAGATTAAATTACATAAGTTTGAAATAAAGGTGTAACACATGTATGCACGTATTTGCATAAATATAAGAGTACAAAAAATAGAAGTTATGAGTATACATTCTTTCTATCTATTTTTCTCATTTGGTCTAAGTATATTTTCAGCATACATTCTCATTATTGTATCGCAACTAATCTACTATCTTGGTTGTGTACAAATCTCCATTTTCTAGTCTCCAACAAAATCACTGAATAATGTCGCTCTTTCCACACTTCTCCGCTGCATATTCTTTTCCTCCTAGCTGTGTATATATCAAAAAAAGGCTATTTTCCTCTTATCCTCATTGGAAGTTACCTTTTTCCCTGCCTTTGTGGCCTAAGCACTCCTAATTTCTTGTTTTGACTGCCACCAACAATTATATTGAATATGAAAGGCACGTCGCCCTCCACATAAGGGCTCATCATTTTTTTAAAGAGGTGTAAGTTTATAAGCTGGTTAAGTATGAGTTTTTTGTTATATACAATCCTTCTTCATTCGAACACATGCAAAAAAATCGATACACAGCATAGTTGTGTTGGAAATTGACCCTCATCTTGTAAGGAAAATGGAATTTAGGGTTGTCATTGATGGCAAATCATCTTCTGGTGCCAATATTTTCCATCAAGATTCATTGTATTATTATTTTTCTTTGATTGGGTCAACCGGTATTCACTACACACAACCAGTATATATACTTTTCTTTACAACCGATTAGTCTTGGTACCGGTAACATGCATTTGGAACCTGATTAAGTATAGGACCTGGTTAAGATATATTGTGACCCTGATAAATTCTTTCATGAAATTTTTGGTAGCGTGTGAAGGCCAACATGGTCATCAAGATTATGGATGAAATACCTTGTGATCCGGCAGCTGGTAGGTTATAATTCTTCATTGAGGCTGACATATTCAACAAGTTAAAAGGGTATTTAAGGAGATCTTTTAGCGATGGATTTGATATAAGAAGGAATGCAATTTTAGTTGTGAATTAGTCAAAGATTGATGGTATGCTTTTTGATCAGCAAGAGAAATATTTTGTGTGCAGTTTCATGTGCACAATCTCAATCGGTAGTAGAATAGGATAGAATAGAGCATCAGTAAACCGGTACATAGAGAGGGTTAATAGAGCTTAAACCGAAGCTTATCCAACATAGTTAGATGCAATTTATGAGTTCATTTTTGTTTTTAATTATTATGTAATGTTGTGTAAGTCAATGAGACTTCCATTTTAGAAGTGATCTCTAGGCAGTGAGCCTGATTGCATGTGCAATCCCCTCTATGTAATATTTGTATACCTTGATCAAGTATATAGATATTATGGGTAGCAGCCCCACCATGGTTTTTCCCTTTGTAGAGACTTCAACGTATAAATATTGGTGTTATGGTTGTGCTTCTTTATGTTTTATTTAGTTTATGCACTTTAATTTTATTTACTGTTAACCAGTTCATAAGCAATAAGTTTAGAATTATCTTTACTAGTAGAACACTGATTCACCCCCCCTCTCAGTGCTCTTGAATTCCAATAATTGGTATCAGAGCTTAGTTCCTCAAAAGAAGTTTAACCACTTGAGGAAGATTTGGAACTTGGAATCAATGGAAACTAGTTTGCAACAACAACTTCTACTTGCTCTTGAGGATCTTGATAATGAGAAGATGGAGAACAGTAAATTGAAGAATTAACTACTACAAGCTAGAGAACACATCATCTCATTACAAGGAAAGATTTCAGCAATTCAAGCTAAGAGGAAGGAACTATGTGATCAATTGTAAAATCATAATAGTGATGAGGAAGATGCTATGAAGGATCAATGTCAGAAACTCACTCAGGAGAACACTATCTTGAAGAATGAGATACAAGCCCTAACCATGAGAATGTGCAAGGAGATTGAAAACAGAAAGAAGAATGAAGAAAATATAGCTCAAACATTGAAGGATAGACCGGATGAATGCAACAAACTGACACAAGAGAATGACATGTTGAAACTTGAGTTGATCCAATCCCGGAACAATGAACAGGAACTTGAGAGACAGATCATAATCAGGAGAGATGATTTAGTCACTGTGAATGAGTAGAAGGACAAATTCAAAGCCTACTCTTCTAGACTTGATGAACTATTGAAGAGTCAGAGAGATGTTAATTTTTAGGATAACTGATGAACAACTGAGAGGGGGGTGAATCAGTTGTTAATAGATTATGTCAATCAAACCACTTAATAACCTTTAACCTGAGCACATAAACATTGAATACCAAAATAGCAGAAATAGATACTGGTAAGCAATAAAACTTAAGAATGAAATAAAGAATAAACACAATGCAGCAATACCACATAACACCATAATTTGTACATGGAAAACCCGAAAAGGGAAAAACCATAGTGGGAAGCCTACCCATAGTCATATGATACTTTTGTAGAAAGTATGTGATACAATAAGGGGCCTGCACATGTAGGAAGGCATGCTGCCTAGAGCGTACTGCTCATTACAAAAGATTCTCACTGACTACAGAGAGGTTATAACCACCTCAAGATAAATGGACAACAATCCAAAATAATGAACTACTAGAGATAGCATCTACCATGCCTGATTACAATCTTGATTAAGCTCAATATCGGAGGCCTTTGACCTCTTCCTTAATCCCAATTCAATCACATATGATCAACCAAGTCTCCTTCGCATATGATATTACATTGCATGACCATGATACATAATCTACAATGAGAGCTTACATCAATTTATACAAACACTAAGGCCTAAACCAATTAGGTTGGCCACCTAAAAAATATTACAATAAGATCATTACATACATCCATATTACAATGATATTCCATGTCATCTTAAGACCAAAACAACAATAACCAATCCATAAATCATCTCAATAACATATAGAGAACACATTAACATAATACCAGTCCATAACGTAGATAGGTACCGGACCTAATATGGGTCCACCATGCCAAATAAATTTCCTCAAATAGTTGAGGCATGATCAGGGATCACCTTCTACATCCTAAATTCCATCTAGAAGCCACACCAACACCACTTAGCATTTTGTCAAGGTTTCTCAGTGAAATCTCTGCCGATTAAACCTTAAACCCATGCTGGTAAGGGTTTACAAGAGTGTATGATAGCATCCAATCACCAATTTAATACCAACTAACCAAAACATTCTCTAGAAGCATGTAACACATAAAACCAAACATACTCCATTGATCCAAACATGCCGAAAATGTCCAACAGATACTCCCTTCTATCGATAACACTAGATCTTCTACTAATAACCAAAACCTGTCTCTTGATAACCAACCATAACAACTAGTGTTTACATCAATGACAAAACATCAATGCAACACATAATCAATTCATCCATATTTCCAACAATCTCTCCCTTTGGCATTGATGGCAACACTAGATGTGAAAAACATCTATGTACCAAGAAATGCCAAACAAGTCGCCCCTGGTCGAAGACAACCAACAATCTCCTAAATATCAATAACTCTCCCCTTGTGAATAATATATCTATAAAGTTATGAATTTATTTTTCACATCACTATCTCTCCCCCTTTGACATCAATGCCAGAAATCTGACAAAAATATCAAAGCAAGAATTTGAGCCCCTAAATCTCAAAGCTGACTACTCCCCCTGAGTAGTAGCACCACACATCAGTGCTAGAATGAATAATTTCTCTGATAATGCATGTCAGACTGATGACAAACTGTTGGCATTCTACACTCTACTGAGAAATGATGGTGTTGTCATTGTTGGCAACTTAATGGCAACCTTCAGGCATCAGTACTAACAGACACTTCACTGGCAGCGACAATAATATATACTGACATCCCAACCGACAGGAATAAAATTTTGTTTATTGTTTTTATTTTTAAATATCTTTTTGTAAAGCCGACAAGGCATTTTGTAATAGACTCATATATGTATGAGATCTTGTAAATCATTTTGTAACATATATGGATGGATGGACATATGACAGATATAGCAAAAGTGATGAGCAAATATTAAGGTAGATTTTGAATAAGTTTTATGGTGATAGTATGAGCTTAAACCGGTACTGAACCTGGCATAGCAGATGCTAAATTAAAGTAGTACATTGTAGTGGAT
Organism: Cryptomeria japonica; assembly: GCF_030272615.1. NCBI lineage: Eukaryota > Viridiplantae > Streptophyta > Pinopsida > Cupressales > Cupressaceae > Cryptomeria > Cryptomeria japonica. The sequence continues at coordinate 451,254,857 of NC_081406.1, forward strand.
TTTCATAATGCATTTTGTAAGTCAGTGAGACTTCCTTTTTGTAGATTGAGCAGTGAGCTCTAGGCAGTTGGCCTTCCTACATGTGCAGGCCCCTCTTGTAAGTAATATCCATTCATTGTCCAGTGAGTGAATATTGTGGGTCACAAATCCCACCGAGGTTTTTCCCACATTGGGTTTCCTTGTTAAACATCTTTTGTTATGGTGTGTTTTCTATGTTGTCTTTACTATTCATATTTACTGCATTAATTCTTGTTTACCAGTACACTATTTTGGAATGCAAAATACTTAATAAGGTTAAAGAATATGTTCACTGATTAGATACTGATTCACCCCCCCTCTCAGTATCTTTGGGACTGTCATTAATCCTAACAATTGGTATCAGAGCCTGGTCCTCTATTTTTAAAAGTCTAAAAGCTTGAGGAAGATTCTGACACCGGTATAGATGGAGAACTTAAGAAAGCAATTAGAAGGAGCTCTTGTGGACTATGATGCAGAGAAGTTGAAAAATATCAGACTTGAAGATGATGTGAGGACTACACAGGAATTCATTCAAGGACTTCAGGAGAACCTCACTATTGCTAGAAATAAGAGAAAAAAACTTCATGAAAAGATGCAGAATGATAGTGATGAAAAGGAAACTCTTAATGAACTTATGAACAAGATGAAGCAAGAAAACATGACTTTAAGGAATGAAATGCAAGACATGACTATGAGATTTTGTAAAGACATTGAAGACAAAAAAAAGAATGAAGATGACTTGACTAGGAGACTCAATGATGCTGGAAATGAAAATCTAAGACTCGGTCATGAAAATGATATGTTGAAGATAGATTTGATTCACATGGAACGTGATAAAACTGAACTTATGAGACAAAAGGGAATTTTGGAAAATGAGTTGGCTACTACAAATCAACATAAAGATAAATTCAAGAAAAGTTCACGAGAACTTGATGATATGCTGAAAAGTCAGAAACCTAATGGAGATACTAATAGGCTTGGATTTGAAGTTGGTGAAAGTTCTGGTACTGTAAACAGTCATGATCATAGTAAACCGGTAAGACAACCTAATGCTTACAAATTTAATGGGAAATGCTTTAACTATAACAAGTATGGTCATAGAGAAAATTAGTGTAGATCTAGAAACAATCAGAATAGTAATGCACCCACCGATCAATGTTCCAAATGCAACAAAATTGGTCATAATTCAGAAAACTGCAGAATGAATGTAAGTTGTTATGTTTGTAGAAGATTTGGGCACTTATCTAATCAATGCAAAATACAAACCAGCATAGGATATGGAAAGGCTATTCAGAAGAATAATGTGACTTGTTATGCTTGTAACAAGATTGGACATATTGCAAAATTTTGTAGAAGCAAGACTTCACTAGCAAACAATAAAGGACCCAGTTCGAAAGGCAAAGAGAAGGTTGATGAGGTAAAGCAAAAATTTTCAAGACAATGGATTAGAAAGAGAGATCCGAATGTTGATGAGACTATTCCTTCACCGATAGAACAGAGTGTTACTCCACCGGCAGGAGATTCTTCATCCAACTAAAAAGTAACCCTTGGGGGTATTGCAACAAATTGAAAATCATGCAAGTTTACCCTTGGTTGATGGTAAGAAGATGGACTTCTTCTTTACCAACAAATGTGTTAAGTTTCACTTAACTGATGAGCATTTATTGCGATTGTTGGAGGAAAAGACATTATAAATCTTTGATTTTCCCTCTTTTTCAATTCACCAAGCATTCAAACTTTCAGAGAGCACGAAAATCTGAGCAAAGACATCCACAACGAAGAAGTGAAGCAATTTCTTTCAAGTAATCAAACCATTATCAAGCAGATTAAGGTATTTATCAATGGCTTCCTCCTCTGCTCCAGAATTTATTGCAAACCCTACTATTGTAGAAATTGTGAAGTGCCCTAGGCCTGTATTTAAGATCATTCCTGAGATAGTGAAACATGATGATTCCCTAGGTGCTTTTTTTTAAATTCCAAAAGGTGTTGCATATGCTGAAGACCCTAGAATCTATATTCATTGCCATATTGAGGAATTAGGTTCTGAGGAAATATTGAAAATGTTTAAAACTGTTATCTGTGATGAAAATGGAAATGTAAAACCCAAACACAAGGTAATTGAAACTTTAGGTTTTCTGGAAATCTTGGACATCCCTGATTTTCCTAAAGAGGTAGTAAGAATTGTCCTTAGCAGAGTTCATGAATAATTCTTTTGGCTAGATTCTATTTGTAAAATCACCAAAGAAGCAGTTAGGGCAGTGACTAGTTTACCCTCCACCGGTAGCAGGCTAGATAAAACTAAGAAGGTTCCTAATAATACAGTGATGAAATTAATAGGAGCAACATATAACAATAGATTCCTGAGAGTAAATGATGTTAAAGATGAGAATGTCATATTTATAAGCATGATTTTAGGTTACAAAACCACACATGCAAATTGACTCAACTCTATTTCCAGTCTTTGTATTAAAAGTGCAAATGATATGGTGAACAATGATGCAAAAATAGATATATGTGAGTGGTTAAAGGATGAATTTATAGACAACCTAAAAAAGATCAAAGGTGATAAGAAAGGTACTTTTCATTTTGGCAATCTCCTTGTATGTTTGATGTTGTATCTCATAAAAGAGGTTCTTGGTATTGGGAAGAAAGACTTTGGTTATGATATACTGGTAGGAAAACAACTGTTAGATATCTTCACCGATATGGGAACTGATAAGGATAGCAATATAACAGAGTATTTCAAAACATTCAAAGCAAAAATGAAAACAAGAGAGAGATTACCACAAAGTATTGTAGACAAGTATGAAAAGGAAATATGTTTTGTAATTAAAAAGGATGAGATCTGGATGGAGGCAGTTCTTCCTAGAACTGTATGGGTAATAGAAATGGGGTGTTAGGCAGATGTAAACATGATTGAAACTTATGCCAAAGCCCTATTAGAAGCCCTTAGAGAACCAGAAGAAAAGGTTTTTGGAAATGCAGAAACAATAGAAAGTGGTGTATAGACATTGAAACAAAGAAAGAGAAGATAAAAATACATAAGGAGTGAATCTAAGAAAGTTAAGGAAATAAAAGAAAACATCATGAACATAACTGGTATAAAAGAAAGTGACTTAGAAGGATTACAACTGGAGGCACATCTCTCACCGGTTGGTACATCCTTTGACAGTGAAATTCCTACAGAATTTAAGAGAGTTGATAGGAAGAGAAAACCTTCACCGGTACCATCTCCTCCTCCCAAGAAAACAAGAACAATAAGACAAAAGCAACAAGCAATGAGACCACCGACAAAGAAGTTGACACCAAAGAAGAAAAAGCAATAAGAGGTTATACCACCTTTGGACAACTTACTAAGTGAGATAACAGATGATGGTAACTTAGCTAATGTTAGCAAACTGTACAATACATTCACTAATGAAGAAAAGGAAAGCATTGAGAATAGCATAATACTACATCTTGATATATAAAAGAAAGTATTAATAGAAGTTGTAGATGATTTACCAAGTGAATTGTATAGGAGGTTAGATGAAAAAAGGATTGCAGTCATGGAGCTTGACAAGAAACTAAAGATTGAAAATCTACTAGCTATACATTCGGTCAACTCTGTAGAAGAAATTGATCAACTTATTAGTGAAGCTAATAGATCAGTTTTTGCAAGTGGACACCAGCATGTAAGCCTAATGGCTGGCAGGGTAAACATGAAATTGCAGAAGAAACAATAGACAAGTGGGATATCTTCTTTGTTGAGAAGGAAAAATAGGAAGAGCTGAACAGACCTAAGAAAACTTTCAGAGTTTATCAAAAGGACAGATACAAGGGGAAAGGTAAAGTAGGTGGATTACCCAACATTAAAGTAACTGACAACCTACCACCACCTTTGGTTACTCCACTGGTACAGACTAACAACTCACTGGCTACTGAGAATGTGGACACACCACATGAGGATACCAACCCTGAGTCAGAATTTTTGTACACTATGAATATTGACACTCAGGAAGTAAACATTGTAGTTGATAAGGAGAACACAGAGGAAAAGAAAAATAATATTGCTACTGAGCAACCAGAAGATAATATTGGGATTGAGACACAAGTAGAGAAAGATGAGAATTCAGTGGAAACATTGGATAGTGGAATGGTTACTGATAATATTGATGCAAGCACTAAGAAACTTGCAGAGATAGTAACTGAGACACTGGCAGTGGATAACACAGAAAAACAAACTGAGAAACCGACAGAGTCATAGGCACACATTGAGGTAGTGAAACCGACAATCACAGAGAAACCAAAACCATTGCTAGTGGAAATGCAAACATAGACTGACCCACCAAAGGTCGATTCAAGCAAATTGGTTACTCCCACCAGAAGCACAAAAATTGTAAAGGTAGTTGGTCAGACATCTAGTACTTCAAAAACAAAATTTAGACCTACTAATGTGACTGAAGTACTTCTAGATTCAATAAAGAAAATAATAGATTGTAATGCATTGGCCTATAAGGCAATTGATGACACAATTCCTATTCTTAAGATGATTGCACCCAAATACAACTTAGAGCATGTAAAGGATTCTTTAGGTCAGTTAGACACATTGTCTAAATATATTACTGGTAATATACCAACAGTTGATCAAATAAATGAGGAAACATTCAAGGAGAAAATGGAAAAGGAAAAAGGAAAATTCTTTGAGGAAACAATAAACAAGTGCATGAAACACATAAATACACTTTTACCAGCACTAAATAAAACAATTATGGAGTACAAGGAACTGTATAGAGATACTTGTAAGACAAATTGATTAACAGAGAACATTGATTAGGAAATAAATGGTATAGCTGATAATATCAGTGGTTCATCTGAACCTATATCAGTTATTGAGAAATAAATTGTTGGATTTGAAGAAAAAATGGAGAAGTTAGAGAAAGAGAAGGAAAAGATAAAGGCAAAAGCCCGAGAGCTTAAGTGCAAACTCAGTCCTAAGTTAGATAGCCTTATCTCTCTAAGGAAAGAAAACTCTGAGGCATTAATTCAAGGACAAAAGACAACATAGGAACATATGCATCATCTCACTAGTACAATTTAGAGCACTGAGGAAACTATGAAGGATATTAACAGATTCATGCAAAGCTTACTTGGTTTTGGCAAACCTATTTCAGATTGTAACCAACCAATTACAAAGTTCAAGTTGAAATTTTGCACTCATTTGACAATTTTTAACAACCTTTGTCATTGATGTCAAAGGGGGAGTAGTAGATAGAGAAAAATGGCTATCAAAGGAGATCATCTACTCAGGGGGAGCACACATTTTTGGTAAAATTCTGGACTTCATTTTTGGGACATATTTTTGGATTTTTCTCATGAGTGTTGCCATCAATGTCAAAGGGGAGATTGTTGGCATTCTACACTCTAGTGAGAAATGATGGTGTTGTCATTGATGGCAACTTAATAGCAACCTTCAGGCACTGACACCGACAGGCATCAACATCGGCAGACACTTCACCGACAGTGACAAAAATATATACCAGCATCCCAACTGTCTACTCCAACAATAATAATAACTCTAATTGAAGTCTCAACCCAAAATTTGGACATTCATCTGGTAAAGTTACTATTTTCATGGCTAGTGCTCATTTAGTTATCAACCCGAGGATGTAATACTTGAAATGGGTCTGCACTATATATGCACTAAGTTCCTTCAATGGCTATTTTGCATTACTACAACAGCTAACATTATGTGAAAAGGAAAGGCAAGAATGGAAATTATGGAAAGGCTACAGGAAAAATTTCTGCATAGTATTCATAAAAGCAATACTGGAAAGATCTAATATGGATAACACAGATTATTCTGTTCTGGCTTAGCTGCAGGAACAATCACTGGATCTGTTTCCAGTGGCTGCAGGAACAGTCAAGGCAAGAACCTCTACTGCGACTAAAGAAAGAAAACTAATTTTAACGAACACACATAGGATCACTCACCAAGTGGGCCCCCTTGGATGAGTGATACCAAGCTTCCAGAAAACTACTTTTAACAAATCAGAACAACATAATTTTATTCATTGCTTCTTGAAAGTGATTACATATTTTGAAAAGAAACTCAAGAATGCTTATCAAAGATACTCTGCTCTATTATTTTTCTATTTTGTCTAAACTCTGATAAAAAAAGAGCTTATTCTAAAAGAGAGGATCAACTACAATAGACAACACAAATCACGCTCAGAAGGAGAGGCAGATGATTGACCGATAAAGAAGATAACTAGAGCTTGGCTACAGGAAATGTGGATCTAAACCGAACCATAGTCTTTGCATGTCATGGCATTGTTTGAAAATTTAATGCCCACTAAAGTTAGAATTCAGTAGTATCACTTGGATACTCCGCCTATGTCGTACCTTGCGCTCGCTCAGCTCCTCTTCAGTTTGATCTTTAGGCACGAAAGGAGAATATCCATCGCGACATCATTTATTTCCTGCACTACAACAAAAACAACATACAAGGACATACATACACATTTTATTTAATGAACACATCTATTAATTCACATATGATATTACCCTAAATAATCCGCATGGCAACAGGAACAAATCACATTGCTACAGGAATAAATGGCATGGCTACAAGAATAGACCAACAAAATTCAAACATGATTTCATAAGTTTAGGTTTAACACATGGAATACATATAGTCAATTTACAATACATCAGTACTACTATGCAAACCAAAAGATTTCAAAAACTTGAGAGTTCTGATGATAAAAACATGACAAAGTCTCAACTTATCATGCCCCCCAGTTTTAAGAGCTTGCTGATCTTACAACAAAAGGAAAATTTTTGACTCTTGCAGTAACTCTCAAATCACCAATGGTGTCATGACTTGTCCCCCCTGAAGCCAAGTTCCAATAAAATCCTTTCATTTTTTCCAGCCTGGACCATCTAGCTGACTCTTTTGTGACTGCATCATAATTTTGTTTCGTAGGCTGACATGCCAAAAGAGGCCACATGAGGATTAGGGGCTAAAAGATCAAGGGTAGCTAGTTTTTGGCTTTCTCCCTGCCTAATTGTATATATCTAGAGAATTATCTTCTACATGATTAGAATGAGTGGGTAGAAATCTACCTCTGGGGTCTCTTCTTCTTCTATGCATGCAAGTTCATGAAATTTTTCAAACGATCAGGTATACCCAAAAACAATTAACTAAAAACTGAAAAGAATAATAACCATAAGAGGTTCTTAGTTTGACACCATCCCTGACAACGGTGCCAAAAATGTCTACTCCAATAATAATAATAATAACTCTAATTGAAGTCTCAACCCGAATTTTGGACATTCATCTGGTAAAGTTACTATTTTCATGGCTAGTGCTCATTTAGTTATCAACCCAGGGATGTAATACTTGAAATAGGTTTGCACTATATATGCACTAAGTTCCTTCAATGGCTATTATGCATTACTACAGCAACTAACATTATACGAAAAGGAAAGGCAAGAATGGAAATTATGGAAAGGCTACAGGAAATTTTTTTGCATAGTATTCATAAAAGCAATGCTAGAAATATCTAATATGGATAACAAAGATTACTCTGTTCTGGCTTGGCTGCAAGAACAGTCAGTGGATCTATTTCCAGTGGCTGCAGGAACAGTCAAGGCAAGAACCTCTACTGCGACTAAAGAAAGAAAACTAATTTTAACGAACACACACAAGATCACTCACCAAGTGGGCCCCCTTGGATGAGTGATACCAAGCTTCCAAAAAACTACTTTTAACAAATCAGAACAACATAATTTTATTCATTGCTTCCTAAAAGTGATTACATATTTTGAAAAGAAACTCAAGAATGCTTATCAAAGATACTCTGCTCTATTCTTTTTCTATTTTGTCTAAACTCTGAGAAAAAAAAAAGCTTATTATAAAAGAGAGGATCAACTACAATAGACAATACAAATAATGCCTAGAAGGAGAGATAGATGATTGACCGATAAAGAAGATAACTAGAGCTTGGCTGTAGGAAATGTGGATCTAAACCGAACCATAGTCTTTGCATGCCATGGCGGTGTTTGCAAATTCAATGCCCACTAAAGTTAGACTTCAGTAGTATCGCTTGGCTACTCCGCCTATGTCATACCTTGCACTCGCTCAACTCCTCTTCAGTTTGATCTTCAGTTATCTCTTTGTGATCTTTCCTTCTTCAGGCACGAAAGGAGAATATCCACCGTAGCATCATTTATTTCCTGCACTACAACAAAAACAACATACAAAGACATACATACACATTTTATTTAATTAACACATCTATTAATTCACATATGATATTACCCTAAGTAATCTGCATGGCAACAAGAACAAATCACATGGCTACAGGAATAAATGGCATGGTTGCAGGAATAGACCGACAAAATTCAAACACGATTTCATAAGTTCAGGTTTAACACATGGAATACATATAGTCAAATTACAATACATCACTACTACTATGCAAACCAAAAGATGTCAAAAACTTGAGTTTTGATGATAAAAACATGACAAAGTCTCAACTTATCACCAGCCAATAGGAATAAAGTTTTGTTTATTGTATTTAATTGTAAATATATTTTTGTAAAGTCGACAAGGCATATTGTAATAGACTCATATATGTATGAGATCTTGTAAATCATTTTGTAACATATATGGATGGATGGACATATGACGGATATAGTAGAAGTGATGAGTGAATATTAAGGTAGATTTTGAATAAGGTTTATGGTGATAGTATGAGCTTAAACCGATACTAAACTTGGCATAGCAGATGCTGAAATAAAGCAGTACATTGTAGTGGATTTTCATAATCCATTTTGTAATTCAGTGAGACTTCCTTTTTGTAGATTGAGCAGTGAGCTCTAGGCATTTGGCCTTCCTGCATGTGTAGGCCCCTCTTGTAAGTAATATCCATTCATTGGTAGTGAGTGAATATTGTGGGTCACAAATCCTGCTGAGGTTTTTCCCACACCAGTTTTCCTCATTAAACATCTTGTGTTATGGTGTGTTTTCTATGTTGTCTTTACTGTTCATATTTACAACATTAATTCTTGTTTACTAGTACACTATTTTGGAATGCAAAATACTTAATAAGGTTAAAGAATCTATTCACTGGTTAGATATTGATTCAGCCCCCCCCTCTCAGTATCTTTGGGACTATCATTAATCCTAACATAAACTGCATCAATCAAGCCTCTACTGGAGGGGTAGAAACCCCTAACCTATCTCTCAAATACTCAAATGATTCCTTAGACAACAGTTTAGTGAATATATCTACAATCTTCTCTTTAGTGTTCACATAAACCAATTTGACTTCTTTTTCTTCTACCTTGTCCTTCAGAAAGTCATATTTTATTTATATGTGCTTAGTCTTAGAGTGAAATACTAGATTATTAGACATGTCAATAGCTATAGAGTTATCACAATAGATAACTATTGGTTCACTACAATTTACCTTGATATCTTTCAACATTTTCTTCATCCACAAGACTTGAGTGCAATTAGTTGCTTCTACAACATATTCAGCTTCTGCAGTAGATAAAGAAATGCATGACTATTTTTTGCTGATCCGTGAAACCAATTTATTTTCGAGAAAGAAATCTCCAACAAAAGTTCTCTTCCTGTCATCAGTATCTCTTGCCCAATTTGAATCTGTATATGCACATAAAGTGAAATCATCATCTCTAGAATACCATAAGCCATAATCTATTGTTTCTTGCAAATACCGGAATATCCTTTTTATTGAACATTCATAATTTTCTTTAGGATTACTTTGATATCTTGAAACGATACTTACTGCATTCATAATATCTAGTCTAGTATGAGTTAGATATAACAAACCACCAATCATAGACTTATACCTTGTCAGATTTACCGGTGTAGATGTATCTAAGTTGATAGATAATTTCTCACTTGTCACCATAGGAGTACTTACTAGTTTGGAATTATCCACACGAAACTTCTTCAACAATTCCCTCAGATACTTAGTTTGATAGATAAAAATGCCTTTGTTAGTTTGAGTAATCTGTAAACCTACGAAAAATCGCATCTCACCAATCATGGACATTTCAAATTCATTCTTCATATTATTAGAGAATTCCATGCACACTTTATCTTCTCCTCCAAAAATGATATCATCAACAAATACTTCAATAATAAAAATATCATCATCAATGATCTTATAATATAAATTACTATCAACACTGCCTTTAGTAAAACCAAGCTTCAATAGATATTTATCCAACCTTGCATACCAAGCTCTAGGAGCTTGTTTCAATCCATATAAAGCTTTCCTCAATCTGCAAACCATATCTTTATCATGTGTCAGTGAAAATCCATTAGGCTGCTCAATGTATACTTCTTCCTCAAGTTCACCATTTAAAAGTGCACAATTACCATCCATTTGATTGACCTTATAGTTCTTATAAGTTGCATCCAAAATTGTTTTGTTCTTCCTTTCCACTACTCCATTCTGCTGAGGAGTCCTAGATGCAGATAATTGTCTCCTAATTCCATTTGTCTCACAATAACTATTAAATTCATGAGAAGTGAACTCACCGCCTTGACCTAATCTTAGACATTTGATTTTCAATCCAGTTTCTATTTCAACCTTTGCTTTAAAGATCTTTAATTTCTCAAAGGCTTCAGACTTCTCCCAAAGAAAAGTCACCCACATAATCATAGAATAGTCATCAATAATCGGCATGAAATACCTATCACCTTGAAAGCTTCTAGTCCTTGCCAGACCACATAAGTTAGTATGAATCAAATCAAGTACATCATTAGATTTATCATGTATTCTCTTAAAAGAAGTTCTAATTTGCTTTCCCAATTGGCATTCCTTACATACCGGATTATGAGGCTTCATAATCTTAGGTATATCTCTAATGGCCTTAGTTGATCTAATTTTAACAATACAATCAAAATTAACATGAAACAACCTCTTATTCCATAACCAATTCTCATCAATATGAGCAATCAAGCATGTTTTATTACTAGTATTCAAGTAAAAGATATTACCTCTAGTCTGAGTACTGGTTCCAATCTCCAAACCAATTTTATTAATGATTTTGCATTTTCTATCTTTAAACTAAAGTTGGAAACCCTTGTCCACCAATTGACCAACACTTAAAAGATTATGCTTTAAACCTTCTACATAATAGACATTATCAATATTGTGATTGTCATCTAGAGAACTAATACCTCTACCTTTGATCATACATGCTTTGTCATCTCCAAATATGACTTGACCGCCATTGTATTCTTGTAGGGACAAAAAATTTCTTTTATCTCTACTCATATGATGTGAGAATCCACTATCAATTACCCATTCATCCTTGTCTTCAACTTTTTCTGCCAGGGCCTTTTATTCATTCATGATAGCCAGTTCCAGTTCTTCTTCCTTTAAAGCATAGAACACCCATTCCTTTCCATTGTCAGATCCACTAGTAGAGTCTACTGTTGGTTCATCCTCAAAGTCATCACTTACTCCTTCCTCATCTGCTATGTAGCACTGTTTACTTTTCTTAAATCTATATATGTTCTAATTAGGCTTAAATGATTTCTTAACTCTCTCTTCAAATCTTGCATTCCTTTTAGGATATCTAGATGCAAAATGACCAATCTTATTACATGCAAAACATTTAAAAGGTGCTTTTCCTTCATACTTACTTCTTGTCAATCCTTTAGGTACTCTTTTAGCAAATAAGCATTTAAGTTGTTCAAATTGTTCATCCTCTTTCCTCATATCTTCCAATTCTTTTGCATATTAGGCTTTCCAATCACTTTTGTCGGTAGATGATGATGCATGAAAAGCAGGTTTAGATTTTGCAGCTCTAGAAGATCCAAATTCTTCAAGCGCAAAAGAAGATAATTTCCCAATCAGAATGTCTCTATTAACTGAAGTGTTTGTCATTGTTCTCAACTCATTAATTGCAGTTGCCTTCATCTTGTAAGCCAGTGGAAGGGCTCTCAAGACTTTGGAAACAATTTCATCCTTACTCAGAGATCCTCCACAACATTGAACTCCCATAACAATCTCATTTACTCTTTCCATAAATACAATTCTTTCATTATCTTCCATCTTCAAGTTTTCATACCTTACCCAGTAGCTATCAAGTTTAGCAATTTTGATAGTAGGATCATCTTCATTCAAAGTTTTCAATTTATCCCACATAACCTTTGTCGATGATTTATCAGTCAATCCCATGATTTGCTGATCAGTAAGTGCACACAAGAGGGCTTCTCTATCTCTGCAATCATTTTCAATATTCTTGTCCAGGTCTGGAGGAGTAGGATTGCCAGATACCGTATCATAAGGTGTATATCCTTTCTCAGTGATCTCACAAATATCCTTTCCAATACATATAAGATGAGTCTCCATTTGGATTTTCCATATCCCATAATTTGTTCCATCAAGCTTAGGGATTTCTCTTCTGAAAATAGTTGCCGATGGATTAGTTGCCATAGGATCTACCTCAAGCGGTTAAGCTTCTGCAAAAGAGGACCAAAGCTCTGATACCAATTGTTAGGATAACCAGTGAACAACTGAGAGGGGGGGTGAATCATTTGTTAACAAATTATGTCAATCAAACCACTTGATAACCTTTAATCGGAGCACATAAACATTGAATACCGAAATAGCAGAAATAGATACTGGTAAGCAATAAAACTTAAGAATTAAATAGAGAATTAACACCATGCAACCATACCACATAACACCATGATTTGTATGTGGAAAACTTGGAAAGGGAAAAACCACAATGGGAAGCCTACCCACAGTCAGATGATACTTCTGTAGAAACTATGTGATATAATAAGGGGCCTGCACATGCAAGAAGGCACATTGCCTAGAGCGTAGTGCTCATTACAAAAGAGTCTCACTGACTATAGAGAGGTTATAATCACCTCAAGATAAATAGACAATGATCTAGAATAATGAACTACCAGAGATAGCATCTACCATGCTTGATTACAGTCCCGATCAAGCTCAATATCGGAGGCCGTTGACCTCTTCCTTAATCCCAATTCGATCACATATGATCGACCAAATCTCCTTCGCATATGATATTACATTGCATGACTAGACTACATAATCTACAATGAGATCTTACATCGATTTATAAAAACCCTAAGGCCTAAACCAATTAGGTTGGCCACCTAAAAAATATTACAATAAGATCATTGCAAACATCCATATTACAATGATATGCCATGTCAGATTAAGAGCAAAACAACAATAACAAATCCATAAATCATCCCGGTAACGTGTAGAGAACACATTAACATGGTATTGGTCCATAACCTAGATAGGTACCAGACCTAATCTAGGTCCACCATGCCAAATAAATGTCTTCAAACAGTTGAGGCATGATCAGGGATCACCTTCTGCATCCTAAATTCCATCTAGAAGTTGCACCAATACCACTTAGCAGTCTGTCAAGGTTTATCAGTGAAAGATCTATTGGTTAAACCTTAAACCCATGTCGGTAAGGGTTTACAAGAGTGTATGATATAATTCGATCACCAAGTCAATACCAACTGACCAAAACATGCTCCACAAGCATATAACACATAAAACCAAACATACTCCATTGATCGAAACATGTCAAAAGTGTCCAACAGATAGTCCCTTCTGTCAGTAACACTAGATCTTCTACCATTAACCAAAACCTGTCTATCGGTAACCAACCATAACAGCTAGTGTTGACATCAATGACAAAACATCAATGCAACACATAATCAGTTCATCCATATTGCCAAAACTAATGACAAGAGAGGTCTTGGTTATGAAGAAGGAGAAATCTTTGGTACTTCACAACAAGATCAATCATTCGGTCAGAAGCAGAATTATGCCAACAACCAGAACCAAAATCACTAGTAAGACAGCCTAATGCTCACAAATTCAATGTTACATGCTTTGTTTGCAATAAATATGGTCATATAGAAAGTCAGTGTAGGAATAGGAATACTCAGAACATTGCATCAGTCACCGGCCTTGGAAATGTAAGATGTCATGCATGTAGTAGATTTGGACATATGGCTAACCAATGTAGATCAAAGGGAAATCAAGGAAATCAAGGGTTTAAAAAATCAATTCTGAAGAACAATATTGTTAGTTATGCATGCAACAAGATTGGACATATTGCTAAATATTGTAGGAGTAAGTGTTAGACAACTCAAATAACTAGTGAACAACTGAGAGGGGGGGTGACTCAGTTGTTAACACATTATAGAACTTTAAGCATTAAAACTTTATTACTGGAATACATAAACCAAATACCGGAATAGAAGATATAATAGTTAAGCACAAATATAAATCATAGAACATTTACCAACCATCCACAAAAGATAACACCAAGATTTGTACATGGAAAACCCAGTAAAGGGAAAAACCATGATGGGAAGCCTACCCATAGTCAGATAATACTTCTATAGTAAGTATGTGATTACATAAAGAGGGACCTGCACATGCAATAAGCCAACAACCTAGAGCACACTGCTCATCAAAAAAAAGAGCCTCACTGGCTACAAAATAAATCCAGACTACAATTTGGAAAGAAGAGTGAACTGCAAGAATAACATCTCCTGTGCCTAAATATAGTTTCAGTTAAGCTCAGTACCAGAGGTCTTAAACCTCTTTCACCAACCTAATTTGATCACCTATGATCAACCAAAACCTCTACATATGATTACAACCTTATTCTCACACATATATTCCTATATCTTAAAAACCAACAAATATACCCATGATCTACAAAGAGATCTTACATCATATTTATACCAACCTGGGACCTAAACAATTAGGTCAGACACCTAAAAGATAATACAATAAATTTACAACACAAACCCACAATCCAATGATCAACCAAGTCGGCCTAAGTCTGAAATAACATAATCCAATCAATAGATCCAACTGGAAATGCATAAGGATCATCCACTAAAATGTTACATAAACTGGTCCATAACCTAGCCGAATAAGATAGCATTAGGTCCAGACCCAAATCCAATACCATCGATCAACATGAACATGAGCAAGATAATCAATAGCATTGAAAAATCCATCTAGAATCCGCGCCAACACCACTTATCACGTGCATCAAAACATCTTCAACAAAGCACTGTAGGTAAAACCCTTACTGGTGACCAAAGAGCTTACTAGAATAAATGATAACTCCTAAGTCATCAAATCCCAAACCAACTGATCGTCATACACATCTGAATAGCATGAATGATACATCCAAACCAATTCCAAAAACCAAAGCATACCAGATCATACTGGATCAATATCATAATCCAACCGCTCTATCAGAACCTACCAAAAATCGGTAAACAACCAAAACAGTTGGTGTTGCCATCAATGACAAAACATCAATGCAACATTATTCCTCCAATTTGCCTACAGTAACAACCCACTGGTAACTAATGGAAATGCAGATGAGAAGGGAAAGGTAAAGGTAGAAGATATTAGAAAACAACATGAGAAAATATGGGTTAGGAGATCAAACATACAACTGACAGAACAACCGATAGAGCCATCAGGTCCTGCACTGAAAGTAGGAACAACCGGTAACTAAGGCACTTTACCTTAGGGGTAGGAAAATAATTGAAGATCATGCAAACACCCTAGATTAGATCTATTAGATCAGTAATCAAATAATTTTGATTGTGGATGGGTACTCAGGCAATTTCAGGTGTTTACTGGAACCTACTTACAGAATATGTGATCCGGCAGACTTACTGACAACATTTATGATAGTGAAAATTAGGGTTATTGGTGATAAAATGGAAAAAGTTAAGCTATTTCTTCACACAGTGAACGAGCATTCAAAAAGGTGATTTCCAAAGCATTTCAAGAGTTCAAGGCAATTTGTACAAGCATCCACTCGAAGGCAATTTCATCATCTGACAGTATCTTGAGGTATTTACCATTTGTAGAAACCCTAGTTTTGGTACTGTTTTGGTAATCATGGCTTCTTCATCCAATGTCGATACTCCTTTGGTGGTGGAAATCAAGAACCACCCCCATCCTAAATTTAAGAAACACCCTTTCAAGTCTCTTTTGGATGATCCACTGGGAGCATTCTCGAGCATCTGCCATGGTGTTCTTCATACCTAAGACATTAAGGCATATATCTACTATGACATTGAGGATCTCAAAGGTTACGAATTTTCTAGTGTCTTCATTGAGAATCTCATTACTAACAACTAGTTGAAGCCGTAATTTTCCCATTTACAAAAGAAGGGCTTTACCCAATTTATGGATTTTTTGACATTCGACAAAGCGGAATGGGTCTGGTACATATTCGACCACATTAATGGAGAATTCATTTGGTTGGACTAGACCTATAAGATCACTGAGGAAGTAGTCAATAGCATCACCTTCCTACATAAGATTGGAGGTCTACCCAGCCCTAGGTCTAAAATCTCCAACATCAAACTCTGAAAACTCACCAGCACCACCTTCGATGGTCGTTCGATGAGGGTTGATGACATTATGGATATTGATGTCAAATTTGCAACTATGGTAATCAGATACAAATTTTACCAGTCAACCCGACTGAACTCTGTCTCTGGTAATAACATTCTTATAGCTCACCAAATGGTGAAGGAGGATGCACACTATGATCTCTCCAGTGTGATGATGAAGGAGTCAATGACCAATCTTCAAAAAATAAAACAAGACAAGAAAAACACTGTTTGATATGGATCTTTTGTTATCTTCTTAGCATTCTACTTTTTGAATACTATTTTGGGTTATGGCAAGATACATTAGGCTTTTGATCGACCGGTAGCCACATGGATAGCCCAAATTTTGGATAGCCAAGGGGATAAACAACAAAAGGAAAACTTATGGGCATTTTTCAAAACTTTTCAGGAGGAAATGAAAAATAGGGCTAGGATTCCTAAATCTATTGTAGAGAAATATAAAGATACTATATGTTTTATGGTGAATAAAGATGAATGTATGATGGAGGTAGTCTAACCTAGAATAGTCTAGATTATGCCGATGGGATATGAGGTGGACAAGGCCACACTGGATGCCTATACACAACACCTACTGCAAGCACCAGTTGATGAAAAAGAAGAAAAATTTAGCACAACCAAGGAGAAAGGCTTAACAATTCACCAATAACAAGTTGCACTAGCAATTAGAAGAAAAATTACCAAGATTGTAGCAAAAAATTTGATAAGTGAAGGTCATGATAGGGCAAAAATTGAGCAAAAAGTTAAAATCCTTGAAGCCCGAAGAAAAGAAGAGATTAAACAAAAGAGAAAGGAAGAGAAGGAAGCTAGAAAGGCAACTCAGGCCACTCCAAACGTGGTCTCGATTTCTACACAGACTTCTAAGCAACTGGGAGCATCATCAAGTGAGCCTGCTAGTCCTAAGTCGACCGAATCAGTCAAGAGAAAACAGAAGGTGGCTAGGAAATATATGATAGTTTCTTCAGAGGAGACCAAATTAGATGAAGAGATCAAGGAAGCTCCAAAGAAGAAAGGTGTTTTTTCAGGGGTTTTGAGGGAGAATAAGGAAGAGAAGAAGAAAGAACTGGCTAAGGAGCCTCCTCGGAAGACACCCAAAATAACCATTGTACATAAACGCAAACCAAATTTTGATGACTAGTCTAAACCAAAAGCCAAAAGGAGAACTGGCAAGAATAAACTAGATGCTCAAGATATCATTGATCAAATTATAAATGATGGTAATTTGGAAGCTATTTTCTTATACCTTGATTCTTTTTGTAGAAAATTGATTGAGTTAGAGAAAATTTTGCCTAAGGAATTGTATGATAAACTAGAGATCGGAAAATTACATGCTCAAACTATGGATCGACCAAATAAAAGAGACATAATTAGTCAATCTATGTCCATCAATAACCCCTCCAGAGATACCATATTTAATTAATAAAACAGGTTCATTAGAATTCAATCCAAAACATCGGATAAATAATTTGAGGAAATCCGGAAGGAGACCATTGATATTTGGGTTAGAATTCTTTTGAGTCTAGGATATGATTTGAGCTCTAGTTTTTTTCAATCACTAAATATACAATTACTAGGGGATAAGGAATCGGCAGAAATAGAGGAAAAAAATGTAAATATTGATCAACCACCTAGCACTCCACCGGCTACTACTATACCGGCTAGTAGGTCCAATTTTGAAATAGAGGATACCCGAATAGATAATATATAGGATACAGAGGTTAATATTGAAAAGGAAAAGGATACTGATAATAAAGTTGTTGAGGAAGCATAGGAACAGGATAAGGCACCAAGTGTCGAAGCCACCGATGCACAGGAAATAAAGGATACAATGAATAAATCTCTAATAGACAAGGGAAAATAAATTGTGACAGACTTCTCTTTTGGCTTGGCAATTGACACTTCGTCCATAGCCAAAGGAAATTTGTCACAATTTTCTATCAGTTTTGACAAGCCTTATCACATGATGTCTCTGACAAAGAATATTATGACCACTGCAGCACTCCAGGCGCAAGCTACTCAGGAGTTGGCTCAGGCGGAATCTAAAGACAAAGACTTGATCAAGAACACTTTTAAAATTTTAAACTAGATAGTACCTAATTTCTAGGAACAGGAGAGCGCAAGCTCATCCGGTAAATTACGGGAGATAATTAATTTTATTCCTAAGCATTATGATTCTTTGCTCAAGATTTCAATAACTTAGGCTAAGGACAAATTTGTGAAGCCTGAAAACAAACATTTTTGCAAATGATTGCGTCCAAGAAAGGTAAACTCCAAATTTGCTTGCAATCCATTGATGCAGCATTGGCGGAAGGAGAAAAAGTTTACAAGACTTATCTAGATTTTGCAAAGCTTACAACCTCCATAGACAAGCAAATCTCAAACTGTAGAAATAATTTGATTTAGATTTCTAATTCTTATAACACAACAAGAAATCTAACCAATTCTTTGGATTGTCCAATTTTGGTGATCATGGATCAAATTTTGAAAGGGAAAACATAATAAAACAAGCATCTTAGCTCCATAATTTCATAGGTCCCCGACTAGATAACTTATTATTTCATAAGACAGAATGTATCTCTAACATGCAGAAGGATGATCCCATATAATCAGAAGCAATTGAATACTACAAAAATCTCTTGAATGGATTCACCTCCATTCTTGATTCTCTTAAGCAGGGATGGGACACTTACTTCTCATTTTTGAAGGCTATGTATGTTGATATTTTGAAGCTTTTATAGAACCAACATGTGTATATATCTATACAAAATTCTTTATGGGCACCCCGCTTTGCCATTGATGTCAAAGGGGGAGGAATATAATGAAAAATGTATATATAGCTCAGGGGGAGCACATTCAGAGGCAAATTCAGAGATGGCATCATTTTTCACATGAGTGTTGCCATCAATGCCAAAGGGGGAGATTGTTGGAAATTGACACTCATTCGATAAGGCAAATGGCATTTAGGGTTGTCATTGATGGCAACTCATCTTCAAGTGTCAATATATTCCATCGGGATTCATTGTCTTATCATTTTACTTTGATTGGGTCAACTGATATTCACTACACACAACCAGTATATACACTTTTCTTTGCAACCGATTAGTCTTTCTATCGGTAACATACATTTGGAACCCAGTTAAGTATAGGACCCGATTAAGATATCTTGTGACCCTGATAACTTCTTTCATGGAATTTTTGGTAGCGTGTGAAGGCCAACATGGTCATCGGGATTATGGTGATATACCTTGTGATCTGACAGTCGACAGGTTATAATTCTTCAATGAGTCTGACATATTCAACAAGTTAAAAGTGTATTTAAGGAGATCTTTTAGCGATGGATTTGATATGAGAGGGAATGTGATTTTGGTTGCGAATTAGTTAGAGATTGATGGTATGCTTTTTGGTCAATGAGAGAAAGCTTTTGTGCATAGTTTCACGTGCACAATCTCAATCAATAGTAGAATAGGATAGAACAAAGTATCAGTAAACCGGTACATAGAGAGGGTTAACAAAGCTTAAACCAGAACTTATCCAGCATGGTTAGATGCACTTTATGGGTTCATTTTTGTTTGTAATAATTATTTAATGTTGTGTAAGTCAATGAGACTTCCATTTGAGCAATGAGCTCTAGGTAGTGATCCAGATTGCATGTGCAATCCCCTCTATGTAATATTTGTATACCTTGATCAAGTATATATATATATATATATTGTGGGTATTAGCCTCACCGTGGTTTTTTCCTTTGCATGGTTTTTCATGTATAAATATTGGTGCTATGGTTGTGCTTGTTTACATGTTATTTGATTTATGCACTTTAATTATATTTACTATTAACCGGTTCATAAGCAATAAGTTGAAAATTAGTTTTACCGGTAGAACACTGATTCATGCCCCCCTCTCAGTGTTCTTGGATTCCAACAAGTTGATATTCACATTGACTCAATAAATCAATATATATTATGCTATTCTCAATGCATGTAATGTATTTCATGCAATTGATATGTGACTATCAATGCATGGAATATATTACATTCAATTTGATAATCAGTTGACAATATAATTTTACTTTATAAAGCATTATATATATATATATATATATAATTTAAATGATGGAATATAAAGATATATTTCATCTATTTCATTTTGAAGATATTTACTCCATCTGCATGAACAATGTATATAAAACAAAATCATAATACACACATAATCTTTAAAAGCACTCAAAATCAATCTCTTTAAAATAATGAAATCAATTATAAATATCCACGTAAATACATCATTCACATTTAAACAAACATTCCATTTCAAGCCATCTAAAACATTTGATCATGCAAGATGCATTCTATGCAAACTATGTGGTGTGTGAGATTCCATCTCCAAATCGAATTCAAAAAGCTAAAACAACTCTACTTGAGCCAAGTTCTCACCTTCATCCATGTTCACCTATTCCTGCATTCACTTGCACTCGATTGTTCATTAGCAATGACAGTCCCCAATTTTCACAATAAAATAATTTAAATCATTCGTTTGCATTTAAGTTTCCATGTCAATTCAAATCAAATTTTATTATCAATCTAACTTCAATTTCTATTTCAATCTCATCCACATAAACATAAGATATATATCATTTCCTAATTTAATAATTGCCATAAATAAATATAGATAAAAATAGTATGTGGCAAATCCTCATATATATAGAGGAGAGGTTCAACATGAAAATAGGAAACTACAACTAACTTTAAGACTTAGTCAAAGAAAGAATTCAAGTTGACTTAAAACGTGTGCACCCAACATGTGTAAATGAGAATATACAAAAATACACTTAAGGTGTCGCTTGACATTACAAAATGCCACTTGAAAAACACAAAAATGACTAAGTGTCATTTCTTCATGCTAACTCCCACTTCTGAAATTCTTTAAATTTCTGCAAGACATCTTTCATCTAAGCTCCATTGGGTCCCTAGGTATGGCTAGGGATGATCTTAACTCGTGTAATAGAGTCTTCTAAATCAATGCAACACTTCTTGTGTTTCTCTAGAAGAGAATCCATAAAGTCCAGGATGAATTGTAGATGAACCAATTTATTAATAGAGGGCAAGGAGAAGTCCTCTTTATCAATTTTAGTAGTCACTATAACTAGGAAATTGGAATAAAGAATCAAATCACAAATATTAGACAATTGCAAACCTAAAATGCAATGAAACCCAATCCTAATTCAATCAATAGAAGAATGAAAAATAAAACATAAAAAATGCAAACCATCGAAAACATAGATGTCTCCTCCATTGACCTCCATTGTTCTTCTTTCTCCTTCAAATATATGTGGCTCTCACCTACAAAACAAGTGTATTGAAATAAATTGATGGAAAGATGATGACAAAAATGATTTGAAATCAACATCATAAGGATACTTGAAGCGTGGTTGTTGAAAATCAATGAGAAAAAGGCTCAATTTATAGAAAAATTGGGGATTGATTGGATGGCTAAGATTATAAAGATTTTTGGTTAGATGGACGGACCTAATTGAGTGCACAGTAGAGCTACCATTCAAGTAAGGATGAAGATGGAACAAAGCTAATCGGAAGATATTATGAGAATAAATAATAAAATCTTTAATTATCTTCTCATAAATACCAAATTAGTAGGTTGAAAATATTAGGAAAATTTTAATAATTAAAAATTATTAAATATATTCATTCAAAAAGATAAATAGAAGAATTCAAAATAAATAAAATATCCTCTTATAAGATAATTAATAAATAAGATTTATTAATTATCTCCTTAAAAGGAAAAATGCATATTTTTGAAGATGCACACCTCATTTTTTAATTTAAAAATTAAAATTAAAGAGATATTACCAAAAAGATGGATTTTTGAAAATCAAGGAAAGATATTAGTTCCAAAATTTGAAAATTAGGAGGATTTAATGAGATGATTTTGTTGGAATTTAATGAATCCAAGAACACTAAGAGGGGGGGGGGGTGAATCAATGATTTGCCGGTATAACAAGATTTTAACTTATTGCAACATACACATATAAACCAGTAAATGAAGAAACATGTAACATGAAGTAAATAAACTAGCCACATGAATGAACACCATAACACATATAATTTATAAGTGGAAAACCTCAAAGAGGAAAAACCATGGTGGTATTTGTGACCCACAAATATCAATTCATTGGCCATATGAAAGATATTACATAGCATGGGGGCCTGCACATGCAGGAAGGCACATTGCCTAGAGCACACTGCTCAACATAAAAGAGTCTCACTGACTAAAAGCTTCTACTAAGATAAAACAATAATGGTGAACTCACAAAATGCATCTGCAATGCCAAAAGGAGTTCTGGTTAAATCTCTTCTCTATACCGATTCATAAACCCTGAACCCTTCTACTGATATCTCCTTTCCTCCAAGAATGCTTTACAAACCATCTATTGATCATTGCATGATATAACATTCACATGCAAATGACCTACATACATATCCTTCACATTACACATTTCTTCTACCTTTCATATCTCAAAATGACCTAACAGACTGACTTATATACCCTTTACAAACAATATGCCTTATGTCAGCTTACAATACAAAAGATATTCAATGTAGGCCCTATACAATAATTACAAAATGATTTTACAAATAAAACCTTTCAGATCCCAAACAGATGTCGGCTTCACTGAAGTGCTGGATGTCGGTGTCGGTGTCGGTGTCAGTGTCGGTGATGACCCTGATTACTCTAATGTTGGTATCTGTCGGTGTATGCCTCCAAATGTCAGTATCTGTCGGTATAAGCCTTCTATAGAATATTGTTGCCATCAATGACAACATATGAATCTAATGAGTGTCAATTGCCAACAATCTCCCCCTTTGGCATTGATGGCAACACTCATGTGAAAAAATGGATTCCCTGTCGGTTCAACTAAAACATGCTCCCCCTGAGCTGATTGTGTTAGGATTGATGAAAGTCCCAAAGATACTGAGAGGGGGGGGGTGAATGATCATTATCTAACCGGTTTATAGAATATTTAACCTTATTAAGTATTTTGCATTCCAGAATAGTGTACCGGTAAATAACAATTAATGCAATAAATGGGAATAATAAAGACAACATAGAAAACACACCATAACACATGATTTTTAATGAGGAAACCTGGTGTGGGAAAAACCTTGGTGGGATTTGTGACCCACAATATTCACTCACTAGCCAATGAATAAATATTACTTACAATGAGGGGCATGCACATGCAGGAAGGCCAACTGCCTAAAGCTCACTACTCAATCACAAGATAGAAGTCTCACTGACTTACAAATGGATTATAAAAATCCAATACAATGTACTGCTTCAAATCAGCATCAACTATGCCAGGTTCAGTACAAATTTAAGCTCATACTCTAACCATAAACCTTATACAAAATCTGCCTTATACATTCCCATATATTTTCCTTCTTATTCGCTCATTATTATTCCATCTCTCACACTCTCTCTATCTTGAAAATGATTTACAAGATCTCATACATATATGAGTCTATTACAATATGCCATGTCGGCTTTACAAAAGATAATTACAATTAAATACAATAAACAAAAGTGTATTCTTGTCTATTGGGGTGTCGGTATACATTGTTGCCACTGTTGGTGAAGTGTTGCTCAATAACTGATATAGGTTTGGATGAACCAATGATGTTATCAGCTATATCATCAATTTCCTTTTGTACTCTACTTATTTCTTTCTCAATGTCTTGAGTCAACATATGTGGCTTGCAAGTTTCTCTGTAGAGTTCCTTATACTCCAAAATTGTTGTATTCGGTGTCAATAAAAGTGTGTTAATATGTTCAGTGCACTTCTATATTGTACCCTCAAAGAATTTTTCTTTTTCTTTTTCCATTTTCTCTTTGAATGTATCATCATTTACTTTATCAATTGTTATTATATTTCCAGCAATGAATTTAGACAATTTGTCTAATTGACCTAAAGAATCCTTTACATGATCTAAATTGCATTTTGGTGCAATCATCTTAAGAATAGGTATTGTATCATCAATTCCCTTATAGGTCAATGCATTATAGCTAGTTATCTTCTTAAATGAGTCTAGAAGTACCTTTGTTACATTTGTATGTCTGAATTCGGATGTTCGACCAACTACCTTTATTATTTCAGTGCTTCCAATGTTAGTAACCAATCTGCTTGTATCAACCATCGGTGGATCAGTCTAAGTTTCCATTTCAGCTAGTGATGGTTTGGGTTTCTCAGTGATTACTGGTTTCACTGTCTTAGTATTTACCTGTGCCTCTATCGATTTCTCTGTTGGTTTCTCTATGTTATCAACTGTCGATATCTTTGTCTCTATCTCTAAAGGTTTCTCAGTGCCAACATCCATATTACCAGTATTTGTTCCACTATCCAAAGGTTGCTCTGTTTGTATCTCAACCTCAACATTCTTACTTGGTTGCTCAGCAATGTTTCCACTGTCAGCAATATCATCTTGTACCTCTGTGTTGTCCTTGTCCACAACAATGTTCACTTCCTAAGTATCAACATTCATGGTGAATAGAATTTTAGAGTCAGGGTTAGTGTCATCATGTGTTATGTCCACATTTTCAATAGCCGGTGTATTAGTACTATGTACTGGTGTAGTATCCAAGGGTGGTGGTAAGTTGTCAGTTATTTTGATGTTTGGTATTCCACCAAATTTACCTTTCCCTTTGTCCTTGTCCTTTTGATAAAATTTGAATTTTTTCTTAGGTCTGTTCAATTCTTCCTATTTTTCCTTTTCTACAAAAAACATATCTCATTTATCTGCCATTTCCTCTGCAATTTCATTGACTCTACCAGCCATTAAGCTCACTTGCCGGTGACCACTTGCAAAAACTGATCTGTTAGCTTCACAAATTAATTCATCAATCTCCTCTTTAGAGTTAATAGGATGTACAACTAAAGTTTTTCAACCTTGAGTTTCTTATCTAACTCCATTACTGCAATCCTCTTTGCATCTAACCTTCTATATAGATCATTTGGCAAGTCATCTACAACTTCAATTAACACTTTCTTATATATGTCCAGATGTAGAATTATGTTATTTTCAATACTTTCCTTTTTAGAATCAGTGAATGTATTATACAGGTTGCTTACATTTGCCAAGTTACCGTCATCAGTGATTTCATTCAGTAAACTATCCAAAGGTGGTATAACATGTTTCTATTTCTTCTTGGGTGTTAACTTCTTTGTCGATTGTCTTACCGCTTTTTGCTTATTTCTCAAAGTCCTTGTTTTCTTGGATGAAGGATAGGGTACCGGTGAAGGTTTTCTCTTCCTATCAACTCTCTTAAATTCAGCAGGTATCTCACTATTAGATGATGTACCAAGTGGTGAAATATGTGCCTCTAGTTGTAATCCTTCCAGTTCACTTTCCTTTATTCCAGTAAGGTTCATTACATTTTCTTTTATTTCCTTTACCTATTTTGATGCATTCCTTATATACTTTTCTCTTTTCTTTCTTTGTTTCAGTGTTTGTACACAACTCTCAATTGTTTCTGCACTACCAAAAACTTTTTCTGCTAATTCTCTAGGTGCTTCTAATAGGGTTTTAGCATAAGTTTTAATAATATTCACATCAGCCTCATACCCCATTTCAATTACCCATATAGTTCTAGGAAGATCTGCTTCCATCCATATTTCATCTTTCTCAATCACAAAATAGATTTCATTATCATATTTATCTACTATGCTCTATGGTAGTCTCTTTCTGTTTTTCATTTTGGTTTGGAAAGCTTTGAAATACTCAGTTATATTTTTTTCCCTAGCAGTACCCATGTCGGTGAAGGCTTCTTGTAATTGTTTGCCTACTGGTATGTCATATCCAAAATCTTCATGTCCAATACCGGGAATTTGTTTTGAGAAATACAACATAAGGTATACCAAAATATTACCAAAACAAAATGTCCCTTTCTTATCACCTTTTATCTTTTTCAAGTTATCTACTAGTTCATCCTTCAGCCATTCACACACATCTATTTTTCCATTATTATTTACCATATCATAAGCACTTTTAACGAAAAGACTAGAGATTGGATTAAGTTTGTTTGCATGTGTAGTCTTGTAACCTAAAATCATACTTATGAATCTCACATTGATATCCTTGATGTCATTTACTCTCAGACATATGCTATCAGATGTTGCTCCAGTTAAGGTCATGACTATGTTGTTAGGTACCTTCTTTGTCTTGTCTGGTCTGCTGTCAGTTAAGGGTAAGCCTATCACTGCCCTAATTGCTTGCTGGGTGAATTTGTAGACTGAATCTAACCAAAGAAATTTTCCATGTGCCCTACTTAGGACAATTCTCACTACTTAAGAAATTTAGGGATGTTCAAGATTTCCACAAAACCTAAGGTCTCAATAATCTTGTGCTCAAGTTTGACATTTCCATTTTCATCACAAATTACGGTTTTAAACATCTTTAACACTTCCAAAGATCCTAATTCCTCAATATTGAAGTGAATATAAATTCTAGGGTCTCCAACATAAGCTACACCTTTAGGAATTTTTGAAAATATGTCTATGGAATCATCTTGCTTATCTATCTCAGGAATAATTTTGAAAACAGGCCTAGGGCATTTTACAATTTCTATAACATTAGGGTTTGCAATAAATTTGGGAGTAGAAGATGAAGCCATTTGAAAAATACCTTAAGCTACCTAATAACGTTTGAGTGCTTGAAAGAAATCACTTCACTTCTTCACCTTGAATGCCTTCGCTTAGATTTTCACGCTCTCTGCTAGTTTGAATGCTCGGTGAATCAAAAAAGAGGGAAAATCGATGCTTTATAATGAAATTTATTTCAACAACTACATTAAATGTTCGTCGGTTAAGTGAAACTTAACATATCTACCGATAAAGAAGAAATTTGTCTTCTCACAATCTACCGAGGGTAATCTGCATGATTTTCAACTTGTTGCAATACCCCCAAACGGTTACTTCTCAGTTGGATGAAGAATCTCCTATTGGTGGAGTAATACTCTATTCTACCGGTGAAGGAATAGTCTCATCAACATTTTGATCTGTCTTTCTAATCCATTGTTTTGAAAATTCTTTCTTTATCTCATCTACCTTCTCTTTTCCTTTCAAACTAGGTCCTTTCTTATTTGTTGGTGAAGTTTTACTTCTACAAATTTTTGTAATATGTCTAATCTTGTTACAAGCATAACAAGTCACATTATTCTTCTGAATAGCCTTTCCATATCCTATGCCAGCTTGTGTTCTGCATTGATTAGATAAATTCCCAAAGCTTCCACAAACATAACATCTCACATTCATCCTACAATTCTCTAAATTATGACCAAATTTGTTGCATTTGGAACATTGACCGGTGGGTGAATTAATATTCTGATTGTTTCTAGACCTACACTGATTTTCTCTATGACCATACTTGTTACAGTTAAAGCATTTCCCATTAAATTTGTAAGCATTAGGTTTTTCTTATCGGTTTACTGTGATCATGATTGTTTGCAGTACCAAAACTTTCACCAACTTCAAATCCAAGTCCATTAGTATCTCCATTAGGTTTCTACTTTTTCAGCATATCATCAAGTTCTTCTGAACTTTTCTTGAATTTCTCTTTATTTTGATGTGCAGTAGCCAACTCATTTTCCATAATTCCCATTTGTCTCATAAGTTCAATTTTATCATGTTGCATGTGAATCAGATCTGTCTTCAACATATCATTTTCATGACTAAGTCTTATATTTTCATTTCCAGCATCATTGAGTCTCTTAGTCAAGTCATCTTCATTATTTTTCATGTCTTCAATGTCTTTACAAAACCTCATAGTCATATCTTGCATTTCATTCCTAATAGCCATGTTTTCTTGCCTCAATTTGTTCACAAGTTCATTAAGAGTTTCCTTTTCATCATTATCATTTTGCATCTTCTCATGAAGTTCTTTTCTTTTATTTCTAGCAATAGTAAGATTCTCTTAAAGTCCTTGAATTAATTCTTGTGCAGTCCTCAGATCATCTTCAAGTTTGATATTCTTTAACTTCTCTAAATCATAGTCTACAAGAGCTCCTTACAATTGCTTTCTTAAGTTCTCCATCTGTACCGGTATCAGAATCTTCCTCAAGCTGTTAGGCTTTTGAAAATAGAGGACCAAGCTCTGATACCAATTGTTAGGATTGATGAAAGTCCCAAAGATACTAAGAGGGGGGGCGAATCAGTATCTAACTGGTTTACAAAATATTTAACCTTATTAAGTATTTTGCATTCCAGAATAGTGTACCGATAAATAACAATTAATGCAATAAATAGGAACAATAAAGACAACATAGAAAACACACCATAACACAAGATGTTTAATGAGGAAACCCAGTGTGGAAAAAACCTCGATGGGATTTGTGACCCACAATATTCACTCACTGGCCAATGAATAAATATTACTTACAATGAGGAGCATGCACATGCAGGAAGGCCAATTGCCTAAAGCTCACTGCTCAATCACAAGATAGAAGTTTCATTGACTTACAAATGGATTATAAAAATCCAATACAATGTACTTCTTCAAATCAGCATCAACTATGCTAGGTTTGGTACCGGTTTAAGCTCATACTATAACCATAAACCTTATACAAAATCTGCCTTATACATTCACATATATCTTCCTTCTTATTCGCTCATTATTATTCCATCTATCACACTCTCTCTATCTTGAAAATGATTTACAAGATCTCATACATATATGAGTCTATTAATATATGCCATGTCGTCTTTACAAAAGATAATTACAATTAAATACAATAAATAAAAGTTTATTCCTATCGGCTGAGGTACCAATATACATTGTTACCGTTGTCGATGAAGTGTCTATCTGTGTCGGTGCCTACCGGTGGTTTACCAGATGAATGCCACAAGGTTTCCATCAATGACAATACCATCATTTCTCATTAGAGTGTATAATGGCAACAGATTGACTCTGTCTGCAATATGCTCTTTCTGATAACCTCTCCCTAGGATTATATATTTTTTACATACATATACTCCCCCTTTGGCATCAATTCCAAAGACCGGTGAAAGAATTGAAAGAATAATTATAGATTACTTTACCAGAGCTTGACCAATATCAATATTTCCAGATAAGCTTTCTCTAGCAACTGTACATAGGTATCCCAACCAGTTTTGAATGTTTTAGATATAGATACAAGTCCTATCAGTAAATGTGCTAGTGTTTCTTTCCCAGTGACTTCTGTTGGTGTGGGTTTCACAAGCATATCCATACATTCCCTCTTATGTACACCAAGTGAATCCAATCTTGGACTCACCAAACCTCTGAGACTCCTTGCTCTCTGAATAATCTTGTCTCTTTCCTTTTCAAAAGCAAAAACTTGGTTCTCCAAAGTCAAAATTTGTCCATCAATAGAAGTTGTAAGTGAAGTTAGTCCATCAAAAGAATTAGCAATATTAGCAATCTATTCATGTAACTCCTTTAACCTCTTATCTACATTTGCTATAAGAATTTCTATATTATAACAAACCCTATAGATGTCAGTATACTATTTCAAAGAATTTTCAATATGTATAAGTTTCTCTTCAACCTTCATGCCCTCTATCTCAATAATTTGATCAAAAGTGACTTTCTTGGCCAGA
Organism: Cryptomeria japonica; assembly: GCF_030272615.1. Classification (NCBI taxonomy): domain Eukaryota; kingdom Viridiplantae; phylum Streptophyta; class Pinopsida; order Cupressales; family Cupressaceae; genus Cryptomeria; species Cryptomeria japonica. Next base: position 451,285,003 of record NC_081406.1, read on the forward strand.
GTAAATCTTTCAAGTGCTTTCTTGTCAGAAATTTGTTGTAATGATTGAAAGTTTTTAGATATGTTCTCTGTCAATGCCTTAATCTTGTCAGAAGGGCTTGCTTCATTTTCAATCATACAATCAAGAATCAATCTATGCAAAACTATTATTGATTGATCTATTATTCCTTTGTCTATAGATCCTTCCTTCATTAGCTTTTGAGTAGCCATCATCATTAGCTCTATGGGACTCATCTTTGTGATTGATTTCTTCTCAACTTGAGAAGTGTCAATTGCCAAAATGTTTGTTGGGGAATCAATTGCTGATATGGTATTGGGTGTCTTATCAGTCTCCTTTACCTTATCCTCTCTTGGTGTATCCCTTTTCTCATTCTCTTTTACACCGGTGGCTTCACCACTTGGTGTAGTAGTTGTTACCGCCGGTGGAGTATTATCCATAATGTTATCAGTATCCTGTACATTATCTTATTTTCTTTGCTCAGACTATACAAATGTTGTCTCTGGAAGTTTAGTCTATACACTCTCATCAATTTTAGGTTTAACTACCAATTCATTCAAAATTTGATATGAACTTCCCAAAATTCCTTTCCCTTTAGATTTTGTCCAGAATGGTGGGAGCGGTTGCCTTAGGAAATTATTCTTGAGAAGTGAGAAAATCAGGATTCTTTTGGAAGAATTTAGCCCAACCATCTTTGGTCTCATTTATTATCTCATTGAATCTACCCATCATTAAGCTTATTTGTTGGGGTTTGCTGCTAAAGATTGTTTTATTTGCAACTTCTATACATCTTTTGATTTCCTCATTATTTATAGAGCCACATATACTCAAAATTTCAACTTGTTTAATCTCTTTGTCCCTCCTAATTGCATCTAATCTCCTCGAATCTAACTTATTATACAATGATAAAGGAATTTCCTTCAAAATCTCTACCAAAGCCTTATATATATCTAAATGTAACAAAATTGCTTCTTCCATTTCATTTTGCTCATTATCATCTAAATCTTCATAGAAATTTGACAGATTCTTCAAGATTCCAGCTTTAGTTACCTCATCTATCAATTCTGCACAAGTCATTAGGGGGATGATGGTAACATTACCAGATTCAATTTATTCATCTATCACTCTTTTTTTTCTTGTTGGGGGTTGTAGGAGCGGATGGAGTAGGTTTCCTTTTTAGAGGTGTGGATGTTGTTGCTACCTTTCTTACTAGCTTCCTCCTTGGTTCCACCTTCTCCTCTTCTACCAGAGGCTTATCATTTTTATTCCTCTCTACCCTTTTGAATGCATGAGGTTGATTATCCTCCACATCAAAGTCAGAAGTGATAGAAGAAATGAAAGTCTCAGGCCTCTTTACCTCAGAAGCACTAACCGTTGCCAGTTGATCTACGAGTTTAGATCTAGAACCTAGTTTTGTATCTATTCTATGAATTAAATTTTGAACAAATGCAAACATTTTGTCTATCTTATTTCCCCTTCTTTTCTTGTTGAAACCAATTTTAACCTCAAGAGCCTTCTCCTGTAGTGCCAAAGTGTTCAGCCTTATCATCCAAAGGAGCATCAATCAACATTTTAGCATATAGCTCCAAGATGTTGTCATCTACTTCATACGCTAATTCAATGACCCATATAGTTCTAGGTTCCACTACTTCCATCAATGTCTCATCTATTTTTTCCATGAAGAAAATATCAGTGGATTATTTCTCCACAATGTGTTTGGAGATTATTTCCCTCAGTCTTATGTTTTCTTAAAAAGTTATAAAGTAGCCCCAAAAATTCTCATCCCTATTACTGCCAAGACTGGTGATTGCATCTTTGATCTGCATACCTACCGGTATGTCATGATCCTAACATTTCTTTCCCAAACCCAGTAGCTCATTCATGAAGTACAACATCACACAGACAATAAGATTGCCAAACCAAAAAGTTCCTTTCTTAACACCTTTGATCTTGCCAAGATTTAACATTAATTCACTCCTTAACTTTTCACACAAGTCATACTTTTCATTATTCTTTATCATTTGATATGCAACATGGATACAGGAACTGGCAACAAAGTTCAATCAACTTGATTGAGTTACCTTGTACTTGATAATTGTGTTGGAAAATTGCACATCTATATCTTTGAGGGTACTGACCCTCATTGATGTTCCATCATGGGTTGCGCCGGTGATCTTCTCAACCATAGTGTTGGAGATCTTCTTTCTTGGTTTGTGTCCAACTTTGGGTAAGCCGGTGACTGCCTAAATTGCTTCTTTGGTGATCATGTGAGGTTGGTCCAGCTAGATAAATTCATTATGGACCCTTCTCTAAACATATCTGATCACTTCATCCTTGAATTTTGGTATATACAGGATTCTGGTTAACCCTAGGTCTTCAATGATTTGATATTCCGGCTTGATTGTTCCAGAGTTGCCTAGTATGTTTAATTGATACATTCCCTTGATTTTCTTAGTGCCTAAATCCTACAAGGTGCAGTGAATATAGGCCCTGACATCTTCCACATAAACCATGCCATTGGGAACCCTCAAAAATGCACTAGTAGAGTCTTCCTTCATAGAAATTTGGTGAACTTCCTTGAAAAGGGGTCTAAGCCTATCCTTAACCTCAACAACAATGGGATTTGCAATGAAAGTAGGAGCAAAGGATGATCTAGATACCATTTCCAAGAAATACCTGGATAACGATCGTCAATTGAAAGATTTTGATTAATTCTCAGATAACTGCTGAAAATTCTTTGGAATGCCTTTGCTCGCTCTTGTTTGCCTATGATTTGCCTTTTCTTCGCTCTGGTTTGCTCAAGTGCTGGGTGAGTGAAAATGATTCTATTTTCCCTTTTTATCAGCAAGGAAACTCTAATTCATCACTATCATAAATGCTTTAGTGATGTGCCATATCGGATGTCGGTTTCACAATTTTATGTCGGATAAACCTTTATCAATGATCAATACCACTCTCCAGATCTCTTTCAAGAAATATGCAAGATTTGTAATGAATTTTCCAACCCCTAAGGCATATGCCTCAGTTATGAGTTGAATTTCCTGGTGGTGCAGGAATGCTCTGGTTTACCGATGGAGTTAATGGTGCAGTTACAGATGTAGTTGCATCTCCACTTGGTTCTTCATATTTTATAACCCATCTTGGTGTGATCTTGTTGTATTTCATCTACCTTCTGCTTTCCTTTCTCATTTTCTTTATCATTGCTAACCAGTGTAGTCTTGTTTCTGCAGTACTTAGCAATATGACCTATTTTATTGCATGTATAACATGTAACATTGTTCTTTTGAATTTCTTTGACATATCCAGTGTCATTCCTTGACCTACATTGATTAGCCAAATGCCCAAACTTTCCACATGCATGACACTTAACATTCATTCTACAATCTTCTGACTTATGACCATATTTCTTGCAATTTGTGCATTGACCAGGAACTAAATTGTAGTTTTGATTTACTCTATTTCTACATTGTCTATCCATATGCCCAAATTTATTACAAACAAAACATCTACCATTGAATTTGTAAGCATTATATTGCCTTACTGGTTTCCTCTGGTCTGATGAGTTCTACAATCTGGTTGTCTGATCTTCATTTGCAGTACTGGAGCTTTCACCTTGTACAAATCCAAGTCCTCTAGAATCTTCACTCTGCCTTTGTCTTTTCAATAAATCATCCAACTATGCAGCACTAATCTTGAATTTTTCTTTATACTCACTTGCAGTAGTTACATCATCTCTCAGAGTCATTATTTGTCTCTCTAACTCTTGTTCATTATTCCGAGATTGTACCAAATTAGTTCTCAATAAATTATTCTCATGAGTCAATCTGCCACATTCTTCAAATTTGTTCTTCAGAGATATAGCAAGATTTTCTTCCTTCTTCTTTTTGTCTTCAATGTCTTTTGACATCCTCATAGTCAAGTCTTGCATTTCATTCTTCATGAGCATGTTTGCTTGACTCAGTTTTTGACATTGTTCCTTAAGTGCATTTTTCTCTTCATCATCCCTATTTTGCAAAAGTTCCTTTCTCTTAGCTTGAGCAGATGATAACCATTCTTGCAGAACAAGAATGAATTCATTAACAGAATTCAATTTGTCTTGTAGTTTTAAGTTCTTCATCCTTTCATCATCATAAGCCTCAAGTACCATCTCAAGTTGCTTCTCCATATCCATGTTCAAAGATTTTAGTTTTAGGATCTTCCTCAAGCTGTTAAACTTCCTTTAAGGTACCAAACTCTGATACCAATTGTTGGAATACAGTGAATCCAAGAACACTGAGAGGGGGAGGTGAATTAGTGTTCTGCCAGAATAACAAGATTTTAACTTATTGCAACATACACATATAAACCGGTAAATGAAGAAACATATAACATGAAGTAAATAAACCAACCACATGAATGAACACCATAACACACAAAATTTATACATGGAAAACCTCAAACAGGAAAAACCATGGTGGGATTTGTGACCCACAATATCAATTCATTGGCCATATGAAAGATATTACATAGCATGGGGGCCTGCACATGTAGGAAGGTACACTGGCTAGAGCACACTGCTCAACATAAAAGAGTCTCACTGACTACAAGATTCTTCTATGATAAAATAGTAATGGTGAACTCACAAAATGCATCTGCAATGCCAAAAAGAGTTGTGGTTAAAGCTTTACTCTATATTGGTTCATTAACCCTTAACCCTTCTATCGGTATCTCCTTTCCTCCAAGAATGCTTTACAAATAATCTACTGATCATTGCATGATATAACATTCCCATACAAATGACCTATATACATATCCTTTGCATTACACAGTTCTTCTACCTTTTCATATCTCAAAATGCCCTAATAGATTGACTTATATACCCTTTACAAACAATATGCCTTATGTCGGCTTACAATACAAAATATATTCAATGTAGGCCCTATACAATAATTACAAAATGATTTTACAAATAAAATCTTTCGGATCCCAGACTGAAGTTAGCTACACTAAAGTGTTGGATATCGGTGCCGGTGCTGGTGATGACCCTGATTACTCCAATACTAGTATATGTCGGTGTATGCCTCTAAATGCCGGTATTTGTCGGTATAAGCCTTCTATGGAATCTTGTTGCCATCAATGACAACATATGAATCTAATGAGTGTCAATTGCCAATAATTTTATAATTAAAAATTATTAAATATCTCCATATAAGAGGATAAAATGGAAGAATAAAAAAATTAAGAAATGCAGGAAATATCCTCACATGAGATGATAAATAGAGTCCTCACAAAAAACAATTAAAGTTAAATTAATAAATAAAATTTATTGATTATCTTTATTTTGGAGGAAGATAAATATGATAAATTAATAAAAATGATTTATTAATTTATTGCTCGTATTTATGAATGAGTTAATTAAATAAAATGAATTTATTTAATTAATTGACAAATGAGACAAATAAATAAATTATTTAATTTATTTATTTAGGACCTAGAAGAATTGTTAGTAAAAGGAGGTTTAATTAAAGACTATGCACATGATATGTTAAAAATAGGAGACACAGGTGTTGACCATTTTTTAGTATCTACATTTTACCTCTCTTTGAGACAATTTGATTTTGAGTGTTGTTTCAAATAAAATAAAAGAGAAATCATGCCCTAGTAGATGACAGGATGGAGGTAGGATGCCACCTTAAGAGATTGTTTATGTATGAAAGAAATGAACCATCTCTTGAAACAAGAGAAAAATGGTTAGTCAGAAGTGAAGAATGTTAATTAATTGTAGAAAAGGGTTCATTGATATTGAATGAAGAAATTCTGAATTGATTTGATCGAATAGATAGCATGATAATGATTGATTTGATGAATATATAGAAGGATTGATGGGATAGAAGAAATGTTAGCTAGAAGAAATGCAAGTGAGAAGTGAAGAATGATTAGTGTGATGAAATATTTATTTCACAAATGCTAATAGTAGGTGAGAACCTTTGTTTGATAAGGAAAAATGGATGCGATGCACCATGGCACTGAAACCCAGGGTGATAATGCAGTCCCTTTGCATAAAACAGACATGTTGCAAACAAGGAATGGTTCAAACAACCTAAGACACTATGTGTGTTTGCCCCAAAATTTTATGAAACACCCCACAAATAGAAAATGAAACAAAAAAGGACCATGAGCCATCTCGACCACTCTAAATCACTTAGTGACATCATTGAGAAACATAGGAACATGGTCGAAGCCAAAAATAAATCAGTAAAAAGATAAGACTCGCAAATTCAAAAAAGTAAAACAAACATTATGATCTTAGTTACCAAAGTGATAGTGTTGTGATAAAAGCACTATCATGTTGTCTTGTTTCAGGGAATGCAATACCCCATCTAAGACAGGACACAGTCTAGTTTTGAGTATACTACACCTTATATAAGACCCATGATAATGGTTGACAAAGGATTGATAATGTTGATGTTGTTTGATTGATAGGACAATTTTGATCAATTTGAAAGCTTGCTTTGTTGAAATGTTCATCTGTTAATGCATGATTTCATTAAGCAGTGTGTTTAATGTGTTTCTGTTTGACGTCTTCTCAAATGATTGTCTATGTACAAAAGGCAACAATTTATTGATGGAATGAAACAAAAGCAATTGTTTGTTTTTGAATTTTTTATGTTTTCCAATTTTTAGGGCTTTTGAATTTTTTATTTTTTTTGTGCTTTTTTTTCAAGGAATTTTATGATTTTTTTTAGGACAATTTTAATTTTTAGGGATTTTTCCAAGACTTTATCGATTTTTTATTGAGTTTTTCAAGACTTTTTTTTTCTTTTTTAGTTATTTTTTTTAGGACTTTATTTGATTTCTATGATTTTGCCCCCATTGTCTAGCAAGGAAAGGAATATGACAAAAGGATAAATAGGCTTGCTGAAATTGTTGGCAATTGATGGTAAGAGTTAATGGCATTTTGGGTTGTCATTGATGGCAACTCATCTTCAGGTGATTGCAATTCATGGGAACTCATCTTCAGGTGTAAATATTCTATCAGATTCATTACTTTGTTTTATTTGGGTTCACCGGTATTCATTTCACTTAACCGACGTTCACTTTACTTCACACTCGACTAAGTCCTGATCCCGGTAATGTGCATTTGGAACACGATAATGGATAGGACCCGACTAAGGAAATCTTATGGCCCCAATCATTTATTTCATGTATTTTTAGTAACATGTGAAGCTTGACATGATCTTTGTGATTAAGTTTAAAATTCATTATGATCCGACAGCTGACATGTTTATACTTTTCATTGAAGCCGACATGGTGGAAGTTATGAGGATATTTAAGGAGAACCTTTCAGCGATGGATGAATATGTTTTTAGAATGCGAATTTTTGGTTGCTAGTTATACCAAGATTATCGGTATGCATTTTGGTCAACAATTAGAAGATTTTGTGTGCATTTTCACGTGCACAGCTTAACCGGTAGTAGAACAAGGCAAAATAGAGCATTAGCAAACCAGTACATAGTGAAGGTTATCAAAGCATGAACCAGAAATTATCTAGCATGGTCAGATGCATCTTATAAGTTCATTCTACTTTGCAATTACTTTTTAATGATTTGTAAGTCAGTGAGACTTCTCATTTTGTGTTTGAGCAATGAGCTCTAGGTGGTTGGCCTAATTGCATGTGCAATCTCCTTCATGAAATATTTGTATACCTTGATCAAGTATATAGATATTGTGGGTATCATCCCTACCATGGTTTTTCCCTTTCTAGGGTAAAAATATTGGTGTTATAGGGTTTTTCCACGTATAAATATTGGTGTTATGGTATTTCCTCTTTATGTGTTATTTGGTGTATGCAGTTTAATTTTATTCTTAGTTAACCGATTAATAAGAAATAAGTTCAAAAATAACTTTAGCAATAGAACACTAATTCACCCCCCCTCTCAAATGTTCTTAGATTCCAACAATTGGTATCAGAGCTTGGTTCCTCAGAAGAAGTTTAACCACTCAAGGAAGATCCGGAATTTGGAATCAATGGAAACCGGTTTGCAGGAGCAACTTCGACTTGCTCTTGATGATCTTGATAATGAGAAGATGGAGAATAGTAAAATAAAAAATGAATTGAAGGAAGCCAGAGAATACATAATTTCATTGCAAAGAAAGATTTAAGTTGTTAAGGCTAAGAGAAAGGAACTCTGTGATAAATTGCAAAATCAAAACAGTGACGAGGAAGATGCTATGAAGAATCAATGTCAGAAACTCACTCAGGAAAACACTATCTTGAAGAATGAGATGCAATCCCTAACCATGAGAATGTGCAAGGAGATTGAGGATAGAAATAAAAATGAAGAAAACCTATCTCAAGTATTGAAGGACAGATCTAATGAATGCAATAAACTGACTCATGAGAATGACATGTTAAAACTTGAGTTGACCCAGTCTCAGAATAATGAACAGGAACTTGAGAGATAGATTATAATCATGAGAGATGACTTGGTCATTGCAAATGAGTACAAGTACAAGTTCAAGGATATCTCTGCTAAACTTGATGAACTACTGAAGAATCAGAGAGATGATAATGACAAGAGAGGTCTTGGTTATGATCAAGGAGAAAGATCTGGTACTGCACAACAAGATCAATCATCTAGACAAAATTAGAATCATGTCAACAATCGGAACCAAAAAATCACTGGTAAGACAACTTAATGCTCACAAACTCAATGGTACATTCTTTGTTTGCAATAAATATGGTCATATGGATAGTCAATGCGGAAATTGGAATAATCAAAACAACGCATCATTCACTAGTCTTGGAAATGTAAGATGTCATGCATGTAGAAAATTTGGACATATGGCTAACTAATGCAGATCAAAAAGAAATCAAGGAAATCAAGGATTTAAAAAAGCAATTCAGAAGAACAATATTGTGTGTTATGCATGCAACAAGATTGGACATATTGCTAAATATTGCAGAAGTAAGAACCCACCAACAACTAATGGAAATGCAGATGAGAAAGGAAATGTCATACCCAAAAATTAGGGCAAGAACGGGATAATTTTTTTTTTTTAAATCATAACTTAGAATGTCAATTTGACTAATTTTTGAAATATCCTACATGTTAAAAGTGGAGTTAAAATGATTAGTTTTACTTGTCCAACTTATGTAGTAAATTAAACTAGGGCTACTAAAAGGCGATCATAATTGCAAAAGAACATATTTTACTATAGTGTCTACTCACATGCATCTATGTCTAGGAGGGTTACAAATTTACCCTTTAGCCCATTAAGAGACTTTTAGGATTGAATTTCCCTAGGGGTTTAATCTTCAGACATCTAAATTAAAATTAGTTAAAAGTCTATAATATTCCACAGTTTTCATTTTATAACTATTTCAACCCCTTTTTTTTTTACTCACAATTAAATACTAGCTGTGTTAAAATTAAATTCTATTATCTCAATAAAATAAATACTAATCCCACTATCCTTTATTTTATAACATCTCAATAATCTCAACTAAAAATAAGGAGTAATATTTATTCCTTTTAATATTTAATCCTTAATCTTTTTTTTTTCTTTTATTATAAAAGGGTAAGCATTTTTTTATTTATTTTTCCCATTAATATTTAATTCATATCAACACCATTTTTATAATTATATATATATATATATATATATATATATATATATATATATTTCCTCCCCATATAACCCTAACCCTTTCTTTATTTCCTCTTTATTTATATTTCCTTTTTTTTTACATTTCTCTTTACTTATTTACCCTAGCCCTAACCAGGCTAGGGTTCCCTTATATTTTCTTTGTTTGTAGGGGAGCTCGGGCGGCAACCATGGTGGGTTCAGCCGAGTTGCAGCAAGGGAGGCGGCGACGAGTTTAGCAGTGGGCGGGCGTAGAGGGGTTAGCTTCCCACAGGGACGGCGGCGCCGTCGCTATGGGTCGCTGCTCACAGTGGAGGCTGAGGCCTTCCACTGTGGGTTGCGGCCCATAGCGGTGGTTGCGACCACCACTGGGGAGCCCGTGCCCACAGAACAGAGGGGCCGCCCTACGGGGTAAGCCGTAGGGGCCGAGCCCAACAAGTTTAATTTTTTTTTTTGTTTTGTTTTATTTAAAAAAAAATTTAATTTATTATTTTTATTTTTTTTAAATATAATTATATATTTATATATATATATATATTAATATATATATATATATATTAATATATATATATATATATATATTTTTATAAATATATGTATATATATATATATGTATATGTATTTATATATACATACATACATCCATATATATATATATATGGATGTATGTATGTATATGTGTGTGTGTGTGTGTACATATATATATATATATACATATACATACATATATATATATACATATACATATACATGTAATATATATATATATATAAACATATACATACATACATCCATATATATATTTATGTACATATATGTATATATATATATATATATATATGGATGTATGTATGTATATATATATATATATACATATACATATATATATATATATACATATACATATACATATACATATACATATATATACATATACATATATATATATATATATATATATATACATATACATATACATATACATATACATATATATATTCATAGCATTTTTATATACATGCAGGTATAAATACATTATTTTTTTTTTATCATTTATAAAAGTGCATTTTATATAAATATATATAAAATGATATACATATAATCTGCATGTCAATAAAATTATATATTTATATAAATATATATGTATTATATGACAACAACTATGAAATAAATAGGTCCTAGTATTCTGATTTTAGATATATAAAAAAAATAAATGGATTAATAATTTCCTAATTCATTTACAGCAAGGGTATATTTTTTTCTAAGCAATTATTATACAGGTATTTTATTTCTGCTTTCTGCTATATTCATGACTAGATTTAATAGTTTTACCAGCAACTAAATAATCTAGATTTTATTTACTAGGGACTAAATTAGAATTGCGATTATCATTTTTTTTGAAGTAAATAAATTTACAGACTTTGCAAAAATCTACAGCAATTAATAAAAAGACAAATTTGGATTATCCTAGGCATAAAGTAATTGACTGATCATAGTTAATTTCACACAGCAAATTTAACAAGTTAAAATTTTACATTTACTAGATAAACTATCTATCTAGATACTAATTTCTGAAATAAATGAAAAGATAATTTTTCAGAAACTATTTTGATCTAAAGTACATTTATAGAAAACAGAATTTAAATGATTTATATGCAGCCTATAATATACATGCAACACTAATCTCATTATTTCTTTTTTTTTAATTTTATTTTGAATGCATAAGAATTAAATAACTTTCTTGCTTTGCAATTTAATAAAAACACATCAGATATAACATTTTGAACTTTGGAAAAACTCTAAATTTATAAATGTACAATTCTTTTCTGCAATAAATAGCATACTAAAATAATACAACTTCTTTATTTTTTAAGAAAACGTATTTCAAGATAACACTTTTATCACTATACAATGGGTCTCTCATTTCCAATAAATGAGGACCCTTTTTTTAAAATAAAAATTACATTTACAAATAAATTTTCTGCAACCAATAACTCCTGCAACCTTCCACTTGTCCTACTCTTTTCTTCCAACAATCCTGTAATGTAAATCAAAACTATGACCATGGAGTGCTCACCTCCTAGCCTAGGCTAACTGGTAGCCACCCCCGAGCTCGAAGAACCAAGCCCTAGATGCGAAACCACCATGCAAACACAGAAGGGGACAAAATGCACAGAAATTCAAACACACTCCCATCCCGGCTACACTGCACCACACTTTGGTGATGACCTTTTTAAGGGTGGTAGTGGACCAATACCCTAAGGAGAACTACAAGTATGGAAAACATGTAGCCACCTCATGGCACACCAAATACATCAAGAATTTCAACCCCTTATTCCTTATGCCCCCTAAGGCATTCTAGCCTTATTTCCCTCCTTATGACCCCCATTGCACAAACAGGCCATGCAGCAAGGGTCACACAAAAATCTCTTGTGATCGCTCTCATAACAAGAGTCTCTCACTCGAGGGTTGTCACTTCTACCACCCACAAGATCCTCCTCTCTCCCAAGAGTAAGAGGTCTTGATGACTCCCAAAAACACATACAAAACATAATACAAAATACCAAAAGAAATTCCCAAAAGGACATACAAGGAAGCAAATCTTTTACACCAACATACTTCAAACACATGCAAAAAGAAGCCATCTAAGTAGAATGCAACCAACCTTAATCTACCCAAAGGTAGGTTAGTTTTGTTGAGGATGAGCTGCCCAATTCCATGGTTCTTCTCCTTCTACCCTTAGCCAAAATTCTCTATTCGAAATCTATTCTATTCTTTTCAAAATTTCTCTTGTCTCCAAAAATGGAGAGTGGGTGATTACCCACAAATTTTCTGATTCTTGCTTAAGAAGCCCATTGTGAGAGTTCTCACAAGTTTCTAAAAACTAAAGAGGAAGGTAAGATAGAATGGGACAGTGAACTCTCATTCGAAAAGGAAAGTTTACAACTAGGTTCAATCTTCTAATTTCAATTTTCGCACAACTCAGAAAAGTCAATTTTTAGGGTGTCTAAAAGGTCACTTGGGAGTAAAAACTTGCCTTAAATTACCCCTAACCTTTAGGTATACCTTATGGGCTCTAGGAAACCCTATTAAACTACCCCTAGGTGTTCATTTAACCCTTTTTAAACCCCTCTAAAGTTTATTTTCGGGTCAAACCTATGTTGACCATCCCAAAGATTCTTTACCCAAGGTATTTATGACATCACATTACATTAATTGAAAAAGCTATAGTTGAACACTTTCCCACCAAGAGACAAAAATAAAAATTCAAACTTAAATCCACACATGTGTCAAGTGACACAAAGAAAACATTTTTACAATTTGATACATGAAATCGTCTCTTGTGGATTTTACACAAATCAATTAAATAACACTTAACACACATGCATCATATACTATTACGAATAAAATACAATACAAATAGGGTGTTGTCTCTCCAAATAGACAAACCCTGGCTTAATAACATACATAGGTCTAGGTTTGGTTCTCTGTAATATTTCTATGGTCACATGGATAACTTCCTACGCATCTCAATTTACACATTAGTAACTCTCAAATATCCACATATAATATAATTCATAGGAATAATAATACACATCATCACTTGCATACAATTTACATATGAACAAATTAAATACATCTTTTATCCAAGCAATTTCACATAAGTAATTCATCCTAATTCTCATAAACTTAAACATACATCATAATTCTATTATCATAGTAAAGTCCTGCAAATTCAATAACGACATTTATCACCGCAATTTCATCTTATTCAAAAATCATGTAGTGTTCTATCTCATTAAGCATATAAATAAATCATCAATATATAGCAATGGTATCCAAATCCTGAAATCATATAAGTTCTAAATTCCAAAATGCATCAAAATAAAGCATCCGTAATAGTCTCAATATAAAAACCACTGAAATGTCAAACTGTGAGCGGCAACCCACAACGACGGGGCCGCCGTCCCTGTGGGGAGCTAACCCCTCTATGCCCACCCACTACTAAACTCATCGCCGCCTCCCTTGCTGCAACTCGGCTGAACCCACCATGGCCACCGCTCGAGCTCCCCTACAAACAAAGAAAATATAATGGAACCCTAGCCCGGTTAGGGCTAGGGTAAATAAGTAAAGAGAAATGTAAAAAAAAAAGGAAATATAAATAAAGAGGAAATAAAGAAAGGGTTAGGGTTATATGGGGAGGAAAAATATAAATATATATATATTGTTATATATATATATATAATTATAAAAATGGTGTTGATATGAATTAAATATTAATGGGAAAAAAAAAAATGCTTACCCTTTTATAATAAAAGAAAAAAAAAAGATTAAGGATTAAATATTAAAAGGAATAAATATTACTCCTTATTTTCAGTTGAGATTATTGAGATGTTATAAAATAAAGGATAGTGGGATTACTATTTATTTTATTGAGATAATTGAATTGAATTTTAACACAGCTAGTATTTAATTGTGAGTAAAAAAAAAAAGGGGTTGAAATAGTTATAAAATGAAAACTGTGGAATATTGTAGACTTTTAACTAATTTTAATTTAGATGTCTGAAGATTAAACCCCTAGGGAAATTCAATCCTAAAAGTCTCTTAATGGGCTAAAGGATAAATTTGTAACCCTCCTAGACATAGATGCATGTGAGTAGACACTATAGTAAAATATGTTCTTTTGCAATTATGATCGCCTTTTAGTAGCCCTAGTTTAATTTACTACATAAGTTGGACAAGTAAAACTAATCATTTTAACTCCACTTTTAACATGTAGGATATTTCAAAAATTAGTCAAATTGACGTTCTAAGTTATGATTTAAAAAAAAAAATTATCCCGTTCTTGCCCTAATTTTTGGGCATGACATTTCCTTTCTCATCTGCATTTCCATTAGTTGCTTGTGGGTTCTTACTTCTACAATATTTAGCAATATGTCCAATCTTGTTGCATGCATAACACAAAATATTTTTCTTCTGAATTCCTTTTTTAAATCCTTGATTTCCTTGATTTCTTTTTGATCTGCATTAGTTAGCCATATGTCCAAATTTTCTACATGCATGACATCTTACATTTCCAAGACTAGTGAATGATGCGTTGTTTTGATTATTCTAATTTCCGCATTGACTATCCATATGACCATATTTATTGCAAACAAAGATGGGTAAGAAGATCAGATACACAATCGGCAGATCACCTGGTAGATTCATCAGGTCCTACACCGGTAGCAAATACAACTGGTAACTGAGGCACTTTGCCTTAGGGGTAGGAAAATCATTGAAGATCATGTGAATACCCTAGATTGGATCTGTAGTTAGATAATTCTGATTGCGGATGGTACTCAGGAAATTTCAATTGTTTACCAGAATCTACTTGCAGACTATGCAACCCAATAATGCTTCCCAACAACATTTATGATAGTGAAAAATTAGGGTTAACAGTGATAAAAGGGAAAAGTAAAGTTATTTTTGTCACACAACGATCGAGCATTTAGACGAGTGATTTCTAGAGAAACTTAGAGTTCAAGGTGATTTGTACAAGCACTTTATCTTCAAAAGCAATTTCATCTCCCAATAGTGTCTCAAGGTATTTTCCATTTGCAGAAACCCTAGTTTCCATATCTGGTTATTATGGCTTCTTCATCATCCATCATCGACACTCCTTTGGTGGTAGAAATCAAGAACCGACCCCATCCATTTTTCAAGAAGCATCCTTTCAAGTCACTTTTGGATGAACCTTTGGGAGCATTTTTAAGCATTTTCCATGGTATTCTTCACAGTGAGGATATTAGGGCATACATACATTTCAATATTGAGGAGCACATCGGATATGAGTTGTCCTACATTTTCACTGAAAACCTAATCACTGACAACCAATTGAAACTGGAATTTGCTCACTTGCAGAGGAAGGGTTTCACACAGCTCATGGATTTTCCTACTTTCGATGAGGCAGAATGGGTGCGATATGTTTTGAGCCGCATTCATAGAGAGTTTATCTGGTTGGATCGGTTGTACAAGATTATAGAGGAAGTAATTAAGAATGTCACCTATCTTCACAAGGTTGGAGGTGTGCTTGGCCCTAGGTGCAAGCTTTCTAACATAGAATTGAACAAGCTCACCGACACAAATTTTGATGGATAATCTATGAGAGTTGATGATGTAAAGGATATTGATATGAAGTTTTTCGTGATGATTATTGGGTATAAGGTCTATCAGTCTAACCAACTAAACTTTGTCTCTGGCCATAATATTTTGGTAGATAATCAAATGGTTAAGGTTGATGCACACTATGATCTTTGCATTGTAATGCTAAACAACTCATGACAAACCTCTAGAAAATTAAGCAAGACAAGAAGAATACTTTCTGGTATGGATCTTTTGTTATCTATTTGGTATTTTACTTTTTTGGTACTGTACCCCATTTAGGAAAGATTCCATGGGATTTTGACCACCTAGTAGCATCTCAGATAGGTCAAATTTTGGATAGGAAAGGGGACAAGTTAAGTAAGGCTAACTTATGGGCATTTTTCAAAACTTTCAAAGAAGAAATGAAAAATAGATCTAGGATCCCCAAATCTATAGTAGAAAAATATAAGGATACTATATGTTTTATGGTTAACAAAGATGAGTGCATGATGGAATTTGTACAACCAAGAATAATTTGGATCATGCCAATGGGATATGAGATTGACAAGGGCACACTGGATGCCTATGTACAACATTTACTGTAGGCACCGGTAGATGAAAAGGAAGAAAAATTTGACACAACCCAAGAAAAAGGACTTAAGGTTCACCAAGAACAAGTTGCACCAACAATAAGAAAGAAAATGACTAAGGTTGCAGCCAAATCACTGATAGGTGAAGGGCATGACAGGGCAGAAGTTGAACATAAAGTTAAAATTCTTGAAGCCCATAGGAAAGAAGAGATGAAGCGAAAGAGGAAAGAGGATAGGGAAGGCCAAAAATCAGCTCAGGCCACTCCCAGTATGGCCCCAGTACAAACAGAAACTTTGAAGAAACTAGAAGCACCATCCACAGAGCCTGCTACTTCTAAATCGGCTGAGCCCCCAAAGAAAAAGCAGAAGACTACCTAGCAATGTATGACTGTTTCTTTTGAGGAAACATAATTTGATGAGGGTGTAAATGAAATTCCTAAGAAGAAAAGTGTAGAGAGGGAGAAGGACGAGCAAAAGAAAGAACCTGTTAAGGAGACTCCTCGGAAGCCCAAAATAACAATTGTACATAAAAGAACATCTAAATCAGAAGAGCAGCCCAAACTAGAAGCCAAGAGGAGAACCAATAAGAAGAAAATGGATGCTCAAGATATAATTGATCAAATCATTAATGATGGAAATTTAGCTAAAATTTCTTTTTTATTTGATGGATTTGAGGAAAAGGATAAGAAGCAAATTGAGGAAGCAATTCTTTTTATGTCTTGACTCTTTTAGTAGGGCATTGATTGAGCTAGAGAAAATTTCTCCTAAAGAGTTGTATGATAAGTTGGAGGCCAGAAAATTACATGCTTAGACTCTGGACCGACAGATAAAAGAGACATAATTAGTTAATCTTTTTCCTACAATAACCCCTCTAGAGATGGTTGATCTAATTAATAAAACTGGCTCATCCGAATTTAATCCTAACCACAAAAAAATAGCCTAATGTTGGAAAGGTTTGAGGAGATCCAGAAGGAAACAATAAACATTTCGGTAAGAATTATTTTGAGTATGGGTTATGAACTAATTCCTAGTTTTGTACAGTCTCAAAATATTCAGTTGCCAAAAATCAGCAATCGACAGAATAATAGTGTAAATACTGAGAAACTAGCTAGCACTCCACCAACTACCACTGTACCAGTTAGTGAGTTGAATTTTGCAACAAAGGATATATCGACTGATAATATAGAAATTGCAGAGGACACAGAGGTGAATGTAGATAAGGATACAGGAAATAAGGGAGCAAAGGACATTTAGGATCTGGATAGGGCACTAAGTGGTGAAGCCAATAGTGCACATGAGATAAAATATTCTAAGGTTACTTCACCAACAGACAAGGGTATGACAGTTGTGACAGATCTCTCTTTTGGCTTGGAAATTGACACTTCATCCTTAGCCAAAGGGAACTTGTCACAAATTTCTATCAGTTTTGACAAACCCTATTACCAGATGTCACCGATTGAGAATATTTTGGCGGCAACAATAGTTCAGGCACAGGCTACCCAAGAGTTGGCTCAGGAAGAGTCAAAAGACCAAAAATTAATTTAATGTAGTTTTTAAGTTTTGAACCGGTTCCATAATTTCAAGCACAAGAGAGCACAAGCTCATCTAGTAAACTGGAAGAGATTATCAATTTTATTCCCAAGCACTATGATTTTTTATTGAAAATTTAATTAACAGAGGCTAAAGAAAATTTTGTTGTGGCCTAAAAGCTAACATTTTTGTAAATGATTAATATTGACAAGGGTAAACTCCAAACTTTCTTGCAATCTATTGATGCAACATTGGTGGAGGGAGGTAGTGTATATAAGACTTGTCTAGATTTTGGTAATCTCATAGTATCTATAGACAAGTAACTGTCAAATTGTAGGAACGACCTACTTTAGATTTCTAATTCTTACAACCTGGTAGTTAATCTTACAAGTTCTTTGGATGGTCCAATTTTGGTTGTAATGGATTAAATTTTGAAATTGGAGAAGGATAGGGATAGTATAATAAAGAGAGAAAATGAGATCCATAATCTTATTGGTCCCTGGTTAGATAATTTATTATTTCATAAGACTGAGTGTATTGCTAATATGTAGAGAGAGGATCCCACTTTATCAGAAGAAATTGAGTATCATGCTAGTCTCTTGAATGGATTCATATCCATTCTCGACTCACTCAAGAAAGGTTGGGATACCTACTTTTCATTTTTGAAGAATATGTATGCAGACATTTTAAAATTTATATAGAACCGGCTTACATTTATAACTGCACAGTATTCTTTGAGGACACCCCACTTTGTCATTGATGTCAAAGGGGGAGGAATAAATGAAAAATGTATATAGTTCTCAGGGGGAGCATCAGATGTGTATAGAAAATTCTTGTATAGGCTAGGCGGTCAAGAAGATTCAGAAGCGGATTGGATTTAGAGGTTGATTGGTGATAGCACATAATTTTTCACATGAGTGTTGCCATCAATGCCAAAGGGGGAGATTGTTGGCAATTGACACTCATCCAGTAAGAGTTAATGGCATTTTGGGTTGTCATTGATGGAAACTCATCTTTAGGTGATTGCAATTCATGGGAACTCATCTTCAGGTGCAAATATTCTATCAGATTTATTACTTTGTTTTGTTTGGGTTAACCGATATTCATTTCACTTAAGCGACATTCACTTTACTTCATACCCGGCTAAGTCCTGACCTCGGTAATGTGCATTTGGAACTCGGTAATGGAGAGGACCCAACTAAGAAAAACTTATGGCCCCGATCATTTATTTCATGGATTTTTGGTAACTTGTGAAGCCCGACATGATCTTTGGGATTATGTTTAAAATTTATTATGATCCGGCAGCCAACAATTTTATACTTTTCATTAAAGTCGTCATGGTGGAAGTTAGGAGGATATTTAAGGAGATCCTTTCAGTGATGGATGAAGATGTTTTTGGAATGCAAATTTTTGGTTGTGAATTATATAGAGATTATCGGTATACATTTTAGTCAACAATTACAAGCTTTTGTATGCAATTTCACATGCACAACTTAACTAGCAGCAGAACAGGGCAGAACATAACATTAGTAAACCGATACACAGTGAAGGTTATCAGAGCATGAACCAGAACTTATCTAGCATGGTCAGATGCATCTTATAATTTAATTCTACTTTTTAATTACTTTGTAATGATTTTTAAGTTATTGAGACTTCTCATTTTATGTTTGAGAAGTGAGTTCTAGGTGGTTGGCCTAATTGCATGTGAAATCGCCTTCATGTAATATATGTATACCTTGATCAAGTATATAGATATTGTGGGTATTAGCCCCACCATGGCTTTTCCCTTTCTAGGGTTTTCCACATATAAATATTGCTGTTATGGTGTTTCCTCTTTATGTGTTATTTGGTGTATGCACTTTAATTTTATTCTCAGTTAACCAGTTAATAAGCAATAAGTTCAAAACTAACTTTACTGGTAGAACATTGATTCACCCACCCCTCTCAGTGTTCTTTGATTCCAACAGAAATGTTGGTGGATAGAAGGAAGACATAGGCCATTTACAAGGGAGACAAAGAAGATTCAATTTCCAAGGTCTATCACCTGATGGGATAAGGGACTGGATATGACAATGTAAAACAATGGAATGGCATGAGGGACATGTCAAGAGGTTTTTGAAACCATGTTTTGCATTATACATCCTTATGTTGGATCAAAATAAAGGGACAATGATAGGATATGGATAGGATAAGCAAGATCAAAAATTTATAAGGGATGTGGACTAAAGGTTGTGATAGGCTAAGGGATAGTGATAAAAGGTAGCAATAAGACAAGGAATATGGATGAAAGGTTGTAATAATCAAATGGATAAAGAGAAAAATCTATGATAGACTAAAAGTTGTGAATGGGATGCATGACATTCATGAAGATCCTCAACCTTGTCAAGATCAAAGTTGGAAAAGGAGATATGGAAATGAGGGATAAAATGATAATGGAGGGTATGATAGGGGCACGTTAGGATAATGAAGGGTATGATAAGGGTATGGTAGGATAATAAGATATGATAGGGGTAATGAAACCTGCCCCCAAGTATGGAATGCAAGAAGTTCATATATTACACATGACACTTGTTTGCCAGGTTTTCATCAAGGTAATTTCCCAAGGTGCCTATTTGCCAAGTTTTCACCAAAGGATGAATTATTTTTCTTTTCATTTTTCATTTTTTCTTTTTTTTTTTGCCTTTTTTTTTCTTTCCGGCAAAAAATGGACACATGATAGGGGATGGAAGGACTCAAGCATCTTTTTGTTTGGGTAGTATCCTTGGAAAAGTAGACCATTAAAATTAAAATTATGCTCAAAGATGTTGGTAGGATAATGACATGGAAAATTAATGCAGGAGCATCCCTAGTTCTTGGAAATCTTGCATCAACCAAAAATATTTCCTTTATGTTTTGCTTTTTGTTTTGCAGTTTCAACATTTCATTCTGCATTTTTTGGCATTGGCTCATTGGATCTTAAGGAGTTAGATTTTTCTTGACGACTTGATCATCTACCTTATTCCCAAACCATGAAGCATTTGGATCATTAAATCTGGCAAGTTATCGCTACCAGGTTCTGAGACAGTTTTCTGGTACCGGTTGCCTAGACCTATTTGCTTTGGTGATCTACCAGATCCCTTCCGTAGCTTGTGGATCCCTGAGTGTTGATTCTGATGTTCCTTAGCATGTGTCCAACCTTGCCTTTGACCTACACTTCATCCTTTGTATTTTCCAGAGGAATTTATTTGGCAAAGGCTGACCTTTTTGTTTTTACATGTTAGGTCTTGTTCTTCGGCATTTTATCCCTTGGATCATATAAATTATTATAATTAAGCATTAGATTGTAGATCGAAGGTCATAGACAAAACGTAGAAGCTAGATCTTAAGATTTGAGGTCCCGGTTGTGGCCTACTCTATAATTGAGCATGTTTTAGTAGGCCAGTGAGCTAGTTTCTGTAAGTCAGATGTTACCGATTGATTGTAATCAGCTTTCATGATATAATTCATTTTGTTCTGTATTGGCTCCATCATATCCTTGTGTTTCTGTTGTGTTTACTCTTGCTAACCGGTCTAGACTGGTCTCTTTGAGGTCCCTCCTAACTGGTGACTGCACCAAGTGGTATCAAAGTGGACTTCATTCCAGAGATCGTGTAGTCCTATGAATTTTGTTGTGGGGTGGCAAATTGTGGATCTGATCTAAAGTTGTAGAGGACTGGTGAGAAGATGGTGTGACGAGGAAATAGGAATGGTGGAGTGCATGGGAATGAAGACCTGAGTGTGAAGGAAATGTTGAGAGGAATTGTATCCTGGTTGGAAATCATTGAGACAGACTAGAGAAGAGGCTAACATATTGAAGATGTGAGTGAAGATGAAGGAGAATAAGCCCTGGCAGAACAAGTAAACCCATCAGTGATTGATCCAGATGAAGAGAGGATTTTGAGGATTTTGAGTAGGGAAAATACTAAACCACATTTTACCCCATTGGAATATGATGGAAAGTCAGATTCAGATGAATTGATGGATTGGATCTTAGAGATGGACAAAATTTCTGATTTTGAGAACACCGCAGAGGAAAGGAAGATTAAATATGCCTGTACCTGGTTGAAAGGTCATGCATCTCTTTGGTGGGAGAATTTGCAGGTTGATAGATAGAGAAGGGGTAAAGAGAAGATTAAAACATAGGATTGAATGGTTGCTAAGTTAAAATTAAAATTTATGCTAGCTGATTATCAAGTGAATTTGTTTCGGAAGTTGCAGAATTTGAAGCAAAAGGAATATAGTGTAAAGGAGTATACTGAACCATTCTACAAGTTGAATATTAGGTTCAAACATGTTGATGATGAGGTTGAACAAGCTGCAATATATTTGAATGGATTGCAGATGTTTATACAAGATGAACTCAGTTTGATCAAGTTGCTGAGTGTTGAAGAGGCTTATCAGTATGCCCTAAAAGTAGAAGAGAAGCTAAACAAAATAAATGAGCAGAGATAGAGAGGTGGAAGTGGAAGGGTTTTTGGAGGAAGATTTCAAGGAGGAAGAGAATATATCGAAGGTAAAGGAACCTATATAGATCAGAACAAGGACAAGGAAGTAAGAAAAGATGGTGGTTCATACCAGAGAAGAGAACCTGATGGTTACCCAAATGCAAATTTTGGAAAAGATGACAGAAGACAAGACAAGACAAGAGAGTGTTCAGAGGAACTTTCTTTAAGTGTGGAGTTGAAGGACATCATGATTTTGAGTGTAAGAAGGCAGATAATACTAGAAGAATAGAAGTGGTGGAAGAAAGCCTCACTGGATCAACTAATAAACAAAAATATGGAGAACTGTTGATGATGAGGAGAGCTTTGTGTCATACTGGAGGAGATGAAGAGCCCTTGCAAAGGAGGAATTTGTTCAAGACTTGATGTAAGGTATCTCATAAGTGCTGTAAATTTTTTATTGATAATGGTAGTTCAGGTAACCTTGTCTCACAAGAGATGGTGATTAAGTTAAATTTGGAAAGATTGACACCCTAAGACTTATCAAATAGCATGGATTCAAGATGAACATAAGTTGTTGGCAAGTGAGAAATTTTTGGTGAAATTGAAAATTGGAAATTATCATGATGAATTCTTGTTTGATATTATGCCTATATATATTTGTCACCTTTTGTTGGGTAGACCTTGGCAGTTTGATAGATAGGCAATACATGATGGGAGAAAGAATATATACACTATTATGGACAATGGGATGAAGAAAACCTTTTTTCCCTTGGAGGAGCCTTTGAAGAGTGAAGTTTTTATGAATTCTAGAACCTGTTTGGTGGATGGAAGGAAATTCCTAGATGGGATGAGACATGAGAATGTGTGTTTTGCCTTAGTTCCTAAGAAGACTGAGAATCCAGAGCATGAAGAAGAACAACTAAAAGAGATAAAAGAGTTGCTAATAGAGTATGAAGACATCATATCAGATAATGTGCTTTATGGATTACCACATATGAGAAGTATCAGTTATTGCATGGACCTAATTCCCAGAGCTAGTTTGCCTAACAATGTTGCACATTAGATGACACTGGAAAAGAATGAAGAGTTGAATAGACAAGTGCAAGATTTGTTGAAGAAAGGTTTGATCAGAGAAAGTTTGAGTCCTTGTGCAGTACCAATAGTATTAGCACCTAAGAAAAATGGATAATGGAGGATGTGTACTGATTCCAGAGCAATAAACAAGATCATAGTTAAATACCAGTTTGTTTTGCCTAGGATGGATAATATAATGGACTATTTGAGTGGAGCCAAATACTTTACAAAGATAGACTTGAAGATTAGATATCATCATATCAGAATCAGAGAAGGAGATGAGTGAAAGACAACATTCAAGACAAATGAAGGACTGTATGAATGGTTGGTGATGCCTTTTGGGTTAAATAATGCACCGAGTACTTTCATGAGGTTGATGAATGAGGTATTGAAGAAGTTCTTGGGTAAGTTTGTTATTATACATTTGGATAACATTTTGATTTTTAGTAAGACAAAATAGGAGCATTTGTTGCATTTAAGACAATTTTTGCAGAGGTTGAGAGAAGAAAAGTTGTTGATAAACCTTAAGAAGTGTACTTCCATGAAGGAAGATTTATTCTATTTAGGATTTGTGATATCTAAGGATGGTTTGAAGATGGACCTTAAGAAAGTAAAAGCAATTGTTGAATGGCCTCCACCGGAAAGCATTGGAGAGGTAAGATCATTTTATGGATTGGCTAGTTTCTACCAAAAGTTTATCAGAAATTTCAGTTCTATTTGTTGGTATTATGGATGTGTTGCATTGGTTTTGTCATTGATGTCAATACTTATCTGTGTGGAGATCTTTGGTTATGTTCACTGGCATGTTTAGTGACTTATGCAAAGTCATCGATATCTGGTTCACCGACAGGTTATATTGTTCACCGACACTGAGCATGATCTATTATCATCTAGAGATTACTTGGTTATGTCAAAGACATTGTTTGGACACTTGGTTTTGGTGATTTGGTTATTGGCCTAATCAAGTTTGCATGTTTTTTGTTACCGACAAATAGGTCTAGGTAATGGACCGACAAGCGTTATCTATTCCGGATCAGCTCGACATTTTATGGAGATTTTTTATTGATTGGTTATTATTGTAAATGCATTGAGTCGACATCATGCATCTCATATTGATTCATTTGTAATTCATTTAATTGTAATATTCTTAGTGAGCCGGCCTACACATTTGGTCTTAGGTTTTGGTATATATGTAAGATCTCATTTGTGAGGTTATGTAAGAGAGTGTGGTAAAGGATTGTAATAAGGTATATGCGAATATAAGAAGAGCCATACACGCAAACATCATGTAAAGATTCAAGGAAGGTATAAAGAAGATAATCAGAGCTTAATTGGTACTGAAACCAGCATATGAAGATGCTATTTTGAGCAGTACATTATCATTGGATTCAACCATCCAATTGTAGTCAATGTGGCTCCCATTTTGTGATTGAGCAGTGAGCTCTAGGCAGTTAGCCTTTCTGCATGTGCAGACCCCATTTGTACACACATACTATCTACAGTAGTATCATCTGATTATGGGTAAGGTTTCCTAGCATGGTTTTTCCTCTTACAGGGTTTCCACATACAAATATATGTGTTATGTGTTGTGGATGTTATTTGTCTTTCTGTTTCATGCACTAAGCTTTATCGGTACTGTTATTAACTGTTAAATTGTCTACCGACATTAATTTTGTTTTACCGGTATTATGCACTAAGTTTAGTTAAGTTATATTTGGGTTGAAATTAATAGACAACTAATTCACCCCCCTCTCTCAGTTGCCTTCGGGTCCTAACAATTGGTATCAGAGCCTAGTACTCTTTTTGCATAAGTTTAACAACTTGAGGAGATTCTATGGAAACTAACTATTTTAGGAAGGACAGTCTGAAGCTTGATGGAACTAACT
The DNA here is from genome assembly GCF_030272615.1 of Cryptomeria japonica. Lineage (NCBI taxonomy): Eukaryota > Viridiplantae > Streptophyta > Pinopsida > Cupressales > Cupressaceae > Cryptomeria > Cryptomeria japonica. The sequence continues at coordinate 451,310,296 of NC_081406.1, forward strand.
ATGGTATTGTGAAGATTAGAATGGAAACACATCTGAATTGCATTGGAAAAGACATATGGGATGTCACAAATAGTGGCTATGTTGTTCCTACATAGAGTCAACCTAATCATCTGCAGTAGTATCATCTGATTGTGGGTAAGGTTTCCCACCATGGTTTTTCCTCTTACAGGGTTTCCACATACAAATATATGTGTTATGTGTTGTGGATGTTATTTGTCTTTCTGTTTCATGCACTAAGCTTTATCGGTACTGTTATTAACTGTTAAATTGTCTACCGACATTAATTTTGTTTTACCGGTATTATGCACTAAGTTTAGTTAAGTTATATTTGGGTTGAAATTAATAGACAACTAATTCACCCCCCTCTCTCAGTTGCCTTCGGGTCCTAACAATTGGTATTAGAGCCTAGTACTCTTTTTGCATAAGTTTAACAACTTGAGGAGATTCTATGGAAACTAACTATTTTAGGAAGGACAGTCTGAAGCTTGATGGAACTAACTATGGTATTGTGAAGATTAGAATGGAGACACATCTGAATTGCATTGGAAAAGACATATGGGATGTCACAAATAGTGGCTATGTTGTTCCTACATAGAGTCAACCTAATCCACCAACCTTGGCTAAAGATCAGGAGAATGATTGCAAAGCAAGAGAAGCACTTTTGAGTGCATTGTCAAATCAACAAATCATGGGATTATCATACCGATCTACTGCTAAATCTATTTGGGATAAATTGGAGACAATGAATGAAGGTGATACCACTATCAAAATAGCAAAACTGGAATGCTTCCAGGTTAGGTATGAAAATCTAAAAATGGAAGAAGATGAAAGGATTTTTGCTTTTATGGAAAGAGTTAATGAAATTGTTTTGGGTATACAATGTTGTGGAGGATACTTAAGTGAAGATGAAATTGTTTCTGAGTTTTAAGAGAATTGCCACTGACATACAAAATGAAAGTAGTTGCTATTAATGAATTGAGAACAATGCCTAATACATCAGTATCTAGAGATACTTTGGTTGGAAAACTTCCAGCTTTTGAACTTGAGGAATTTGGTCCTATTGCTACAATTAACACACATCTGGATTTCAAAGCTTCATCATCTACAAAATCATCATCATCTTCTGAGAAATCTGATTGGAAAGCACTCTATGCTAGAGAACTTGAAGAAATCAGAAGAGAGATTGAAGAACTTGAAGAGCTTGAAGCACTATTTGCAAGGAAAATGCCTAAAGCTCCAATTGGAAGTAAGTATGAAGGTAAAGAACCATTTAAATGTTTTAACTACAATAAAATTGTCATATAGGTGTCCTAATAGACATGCAAGATTGAAAGAAGCTAAAACAACATATAAGCCTAACCTTGAATATCAAAGATACATATTTAAGAAGAATAGAGACAAATCATGTTACTATGTTGATGAAGGAGTTACTGATGATTCTGATGAGGAAACGACAGACAATGGATGGTATTTTGTTGCAATAACAGAAGATCAACAGACACCTACTGTTTAACTGGTAGAGCAAGCCCTGGTAGCTAAAATTGAAGAAAAGGATGAATGGATCATTGATTCTGGATGTTCGCATCATATGGCTATTGATAAAAGTAAATTCTTAACCTTTCAGGAATACAATGGAGGTCTAGTAAGATTTGGGGATGATAAAGCTTGTTTGATTAGAGGAAAAGGCACTATATCTTTTGATGGTAAGCACAATACTGATAATGTTTATTATGTTGAAGGTTTGAAGCATAACATTTTGAGTGTTAGTCAATAAGTTGAAAAGGGATTTCAGTTACAATTCAAGAATGGTAAATGCAAAATCATGAAATGAACTGGTTTGGAAATAGCAACCGATAATCAGACTAGAGGTAATATCTTTCATTTGAATAACAATGAAAATACATGCTTGATTGCACATATTGATGAAAGTTGGTTATGGCATAAAAGACTTTGTCATGTAAATTTTGATTGCATTGTGAAAATCAGTACAACTAAGACAGTAAGAGATTTACCTAAGATTGTTAAACCTCACAATCTGGTATATAAGGAATGTCAATTTGGAAAGCAAGCTAGAGAAACTTTTAAGAGTATTCCAAAAAAATCCAATAATGTTCTTGACTTAATTCATATTGATTTATGTGGTCCAGCAAGAACTAGAAGCTTACAAGGAGATACGTATTTTATGCTAATCATTGATGATTATTCTAGAATGTGTTGGGTTACTTTTCTCAGGGAGAAATCACAAGCTTTTGGGAAATTCAAACTATTCAAGGTCATGGTAGAGAATGAAACTGGTAAGAAAATCAAATGTTTGAGATCAGATCAAGGGGGTGAATTCACATATAAGGAATTTAATAAATTTTGTGAACTGAATGGAATCAGAAGACAATTATCAGCACCTCAGACACCCTAGAAAAATGGAGTTGTGGAAAGGAAGAAGAAAGGAAGAATAGAACTATTCTGGATACAACTAGAAGCATGATATCAGAAACAAACCTACCTCATGTGTATTGGACAGAAGTAGTCAATACAGTTGTTTATACATTCAACAGAGTTCACATCAAAGGTGAAACCGTTAAGACCCCCCATGAACTATGGTTTGGTAATACTCCTACTCTTAAACATTTCAGAATATTTGGAAGCAAATGTTATATTAGGAGAGATGGTTATATTGGAAAATTTTATCCTAGAAGTGATGAAGGAATATTTCTTGGTTATTCATCTAAGGGCAAGGCATATAGATGTTTTAACAAGAGACTGCAAAAAATCATTGAGAGTGCAAATGTGAAGATTGATGAATAGTTTAGAAGGTCTATGAACTCTAAACTGGCAGTTGAGATAATCATAAATGAACCTACAATGAGTACACTGGTACAAAATGTTGATCCAGTCACACCGGTGTCATCTGAGAATTCCATAGTGATTGAAGAACAACAACAAGTGAATACACCCAAGTATGTAAGACTGAATCAATCTGAAAGTCAGATAATTGGGAATAAGTATCAAGGTGTTATGACTAGAGGAAGACTGGCAAATGAAGAGGTATGTCTAATTTCTCAAATTGAACCAACAACTATTAATGAGGCATGTGAAGATAAACATTGGATTAAGGCTATGGAAGATGAATTAGAACAAATTGAAAGGAGTAACACATGGACATTGGTTCCCTGACCTAAAAACAAAAATGTAATTGGAACTAAATGGGTATTAAGAAATAAAATTAATGAATATGGTAAGGTAATCAGAAACAAAGAAAGACTAGTCTGTAAGGGATATTCACAGAAAGAAGGAATTGATTACAATGAAAACTTTACACTGGTAGCTAGAATTGAGGCAGTCAGATTATTCTTAGCTTTTGCAGCACACAAGAACTATAAAGTATATCAAAAGGATGTTAAATTTTCTTTTCTGAATGGTGATCATGAAGAGGAAGTTTACATTGAACAACCTGATGGATTTAATTTGACAAATGACAAAGATATGGTTTGCAGGTTAAGGAAAACTTTATATGGATTGAAGCAAGCTCCTAGAGCTTGGTATGCTAGATTGGACAAATATCTTTTGAAGCTTGGTTACACTAAAGGTAATGCTAACAACAACTTATATTACAAAGTGACTAATGATGACATCATGGTTATTGAAGTTTTTGTTGATGATATCATTTTTGGAGGAGAAGAAGGATTGTGTAAAGATTTTTTTAATAAGATGCAGGAAGAATTTGAAATGTCTATGATTGGAGAGATAAAATTCTTGTTAGGATTGCAGATTTCACAGACTGATAAAGGTATATTCATAAATCAATCAAAGTACTTGAAGGAATTACTTAAGAAATTTGGCATGGAAAACTCTAAATCGGTAAGTACTCATATAACTACAACTGATAAACTATCATTGAAGGATGAATCAACACCTATTAATCCAACAAGATATAAATCTGTGATTGGAGGTTTACTATTATTAACACAAACAAGACCTGATATTATGAATGCAGTATGTATTGTTTCAAGATTTTAGAGTAATCCTAAGGAAAACCATGAATCAACAGTAAAAAGGATTTTTCGGTACCTACAAGGCACAACAAATCTTGGTTTGTGGTATCCTAAAGATGAAAATTTTGATTTATGTGCATACACAGATGAAAATTGGGTAGGAGATGTAGATGACAGAAAAAGCACCACCAACGGAGTATTTTTTCTTGGTAGCAGAATAATTTCATGGTTGGGCAAGAAACAAAGTTGTACATCACTATCAATAGTAGAATCAGAATATGTTGTAGTAGCAACTAATTGTACACAGGTATTATGGATTAAGAAAATGTTGAAGGACATAAAAGTAAAATGCAAAGAACCTATAATCATTTACTATGATAATATGGCAGCAATTGATATATCAAAGAATCCGGTATTTCACTCTAAAACTAAACATGTTTCTATCAAATTCAATTTTTTGAAAGAGAATGTGAAGCAAAAGAAGTGAAATTGGTTTATGTGAATACTAAAGAGCAGATTGCAGATATCTTTACTAAGACTTTGCCTAAGGAAAATTTTGATTATCTAAGAGAGCAGCTTGGAGTTATACCCTCACTGGTAGAAACTTGGACAGTTGGAACATGGCATCAGATCGACAAAATTAACAAAGAAATATTTTTCCCGGCTTGATGAAGGAGAGCTACTTCTCAGGGGGAGTAGATTGAATAAATTTGGTTATAACAATTGGTATTTGCAATAAGTTCTATGAACTGATTGTATTTGGTTTTGTATTGCTTTGGCATTTGATGTCAAAGGGGGAGAGATATCTATGGAAAAACACATTATCTTTTTGGGGAGAGATTATTCATTGGGGGAGAGATTGTTACTCTCTGTATCTATATTTTGATTTCTAGTTAATGATCTCTTTGGGAGATTGTTGGTTTTTGGTTTTTGGCATTTCTGCTTTGGCACTTAGATGGTTTTTCCATGTTGTGTTGCCATGAATTCCAAAGGTGGAGATTGTTGGTATTATGGATGTGTTGCATTGGTTTTGTCACTGATGTCAACAGTTATCCTTGTGGAGATCTTTGGTTATGTTCATCAGCATGTTCAATGACTTATGCACAGTCACTGGTATCTAGCTCACCGACAGGTTATATTGTTCACCCTCATTGAGGATGATCTGTTATCATCTGGAGATTACTTGGTTATGTCAAAGACATTGTTTGGACACTTGGTTTTGGTGATTTGGTCATTGGCCTAATCGAGTTTGCATGTTTGTTGTTACCGGAAAATAGGTCTAGGTAATGGACCGGCAAGCATTATCTATTCCAGATCAACACGACACATTATGGAGATGTTTTATTGATTGGTTATTATTGTAAATGCATTGAGCCAACATCATGCATTGCATATTGATTCATTTGTAATTGATTTAAATGTAATATTCTTAGTGAGCCAACCTACACATTTGGTCCTAGGTTTTGGTATATATGTAAGATCTCATTTGTGAGATTATGTAAGAGAGTGTGGTAAAGGATTGTAATAAGGTATCTGTGAATATAAATAGAGCTATACATGTAGACATCATTTGAAGATTCAAGGAAGGTATAAAGAAGACAATCAGAGCTTAACCGGTACTGAATCAAGCATATGAAGATGCTATTTTGAGTAGTACATTATCATTGGATTTTGTGATTGAGCAGTGAGCTCTAGGTAGTTGGCCTTTCTGCATGTGCAGACCCCATTTGTACACACATACTATCTGCAGTAGTATCATTTGATTGTGGGTAAGGTTTCCCACTGTGGTTTTTCCCCTTATAGGGGTTCCACGTACAAATATATGTGTTATGTGTTGTGGATGTTATTTGTCTTTCTGTTTCATGCATTAAGCTGTACTGGTACTATTATTAACTGTTAAACTGTCTATCGACATTAAGTTTGGTTAAATTATATTTGGGTTGAAATTAATAGACAACTGATTCACCCCCCCCCCCCTCTCAGTTGCCTCTGGGTCCTAATGCTATTTTTAGTCTTATGACTGAGACAATGAGGGTATATAGGAAGGAGTTCAAGTAGACTATTGGAGAAATAAAAGTTTTGAATTGTTGAAGTAGAAAGTGACTGAGAAGCCTGTGTAAGCTTTATTGAATTTCAATAAAGTATTTCAAGTAGATTGTGATGCAAGTGGAATAGAAATTGGAGCATACTTGAGTCAAAAAGGGAGAGCAGTAACTTATTTTAGTGATAAACTGAATGATGCCCGAAAAACATATTCAGTATATGATAAGGAATTTTATGCCATAGTTCAAGCCTTGAAGAAGTGGAGATGTTACTTATTGCCTAAGGACTTTGTGTTGTATATAGATCATCAAGATTTGTAGTATTTGAATAGCCAGAGTAAGTTGAATCAGATACATATGAGATGGGTAGAATTTTTGCAGAGTTACACCTTTGTGTTGAAGAATAGGAGTGGGAAGTTAAACAAAGTTGCTGATATATTGAGTAGAAGAAGGAATTTGCTGACAGAGATGAGAGTGATAGTATTAGGATTTGAGGATTTGAAGACCTTGTATGATAATGACCCAGATTTTGAAGAACCTTAGAGAGCATGTAGAGAACTAGTTATGGTAGAAGCAATTTGTTGGATTACTTTATTCAGGATGGGATGTTGTTCAGAGGAGTTCAGTTGTGTATACCTAAGAGTTCTATGAGGGGGAATCTGATAAAGGAGAAACATAATGGAGGATTAGCCAGACACTTTGGTGTTGATAAAATAGTAGCATTGGTGAGTGATCATTACTTTTGGCCCCAGATTCATTAGGATATTATGAAATTTGTGTAGAGTTGTAGAGTTTGTCAAGTTGCATAGGGTAGTAGTTAGAATGTAGGATTGTATAACCATTGACAATACCAGAGAGACCTTGGGAAGATATCAACATGGATTTCAAACTAGGACTACCTAAGATATAGAGAGGAAATGATTCTATATTTGTGGTGGTGGATAGATTCTCAAAGATGACTCATTTCATACCTTGTAAGAATACATCAGATGCAGTGCATATAGCTAACCTATTTTTCAAGGAAGTGGTGAGATTGCATGGATTACCTAAGAGCATAGTTTCAAATAGAGATACTAAGTTTGTTGGTTATTTTTAGAAAACACTTTGGAAGAAGATGAAGACAGATTTGGAATTGAATTCTAATTTTCACTCATCGACTGATGAAAAAATAGAGGTAGTAAACTGGAGCTTAGTAAATTTGTTGAGATGGTTGGTTGGGGACAAAATCAGAAGTTGGGATTTGATTAATGCACAAGCAGAATTTGCCTATAATAATTCAGTAAATAGGAGTACTTGAAGGACACCTTTTGAGATTATTACCGAAGAACACCCTAGAGGTATATCATAATTGAGAGATATCAGCAGTGAAGATCAGAGAAGTTCAGAAGTAGAAGAATTTACAGATCACATAAAGGACATACATATTCAGGTTAAGCATCATTAGGAGGATATGAATAGTAAGTATAAGGAGAAAGCGGATGAGAAGAGGAGACATAAGGAATTTGAAGTTGGCAATTACGTGATGGTGTATCTAAGAAAAAAAATATTCCTAGTTGGAACTTATAACAAGTTGCAGATGAGGAAGTTTGGACCTTGCAAGATTTTGAGAAAGTTCAGCTCCGGAAATGCATATGAACTGGAGTTACTGGATAGTCTGAGTATTTCACCCATATTCATAAATTGCAAATCTATATCAATATCATGAACTAGAATTCAATGAGGAGAGTATTGCAGACTTTGAGAGATAGTTGCCCCAAAAAGAACCAAATCAAATTGAAGATATTTTGTACAGTAGGATTGGGTGTAATACCCGAAGCAGTTAGTATAAGGAGTATCCAGTGAAGTGGAAGGGAAAACAAGTTGAAGACTCATCTTGGATTTTTCAAGTAGAGGTAGACTGCCTTGGTTTTCCTCTAACCCCAACAAAGTGACTACTCACTTTTTCAACAACCTTGGATTTATGATGCAGGAGCATCCCCAGTTCTTGGCAATCCTGCATCAACCAAAAATATTTCCTTTATGTTTTGCTTTCTATTTTGCAGTTTCAGCATTTCATTTTGCATTTTATGGAATTGGCTCACCAGATCTTGAGGAGTTGGATTTTTCTTAAGGACTTGATCATCTACCTTATTCTCAAACCGTGGAGCATTTGGATCATTTTCTAACAAGTTATCGCTACCGGTTTCCGAGACAGTTTTCTGGTACCGGTTGTCTAGACCTATTTGCTTTGGTGATCTACCAGATCCCTTTTTTATGCAGAGCCTCAAGCATTGATTCCAATGTTCCTTGGCATGTGGGTGACCTTCCCTTTTATCTACACTTCATGCTTTGGATTTTCTAGAGGATTTTCTTTGGCAGAGGCTGACCTTGTTGTTTTTACATGTTAGGTCTTGTTCTTCAGCATTTGATCCCTTTTTGGGCCGACTGGATCCCTTGGATCATATAAATAATTGTAATTAAGCATTAGAATGTAGATCGAAGGTGGTAGATATAACATAGAAGCTAGATCTTAAGATTTGAGGTCCCAATTGTGGCGTGTTATGTAATTGAGCATGTTTTAGTAGGCCAGTGATCTGGTTTCTGTAACCTGGATGTTACCGATTGATTGTAATCAGTTTTCATGATATAATTCATTCTATTTTGCATTGCCTCCATCATATCATTTTGTTTCCATTGTGTTTACTCTTGTTGACTGGTCTAGACTGATCTCTTTAAGGTCCCTCCTAACCAGTGATTGCACCAAAAATGAGATGGGACTAAGGCAAGGATTTATGTAAAAGATTGGATTAGAGGGATGAAAGGATGGAAAATATGCATTGGTTAATAGACAAGGTATTGGAATAATTAGGCTTGAGTAGATGAAAATGTTGGCAAGATCAACATTGGAACACACCTTGAGGGGTGATGGACAAATGAAGGAAAAGTAGATTTTCAATATTGAGATTTGGATGGAGGAAAGAATATGGATTTTGGGACATAAAGACCCAAAATGGATGAAGAAGGTGATGGAGGAATAGATTTGAAAGGTTTGGATGGAGGAATAGAAATTTTGGATGCCAATTTGGATTTTTCTTTAGACTGTTGTGCTTCAAGGAGCCACTTAGGAATCCACATTGTTTTTTTATTTTTCATGCTTTTGTCGTTCCTTGGAACTTGCACAAGTGATTTAGGAACCCATGTAGATTTTAATTTTTCTTTCTTTTTCTCAGCGAGCCTTTGTGGCCTTTTGGATATTTCCTTTTCTTTTCGAATCATATTTTTCTTTGTTTTGATATGTCGATTAGACTGGACATGTTGATCCTTGAATATATGTGGATTGCTAGACTCA